>NC_028643.1:51395529-51433029 GCF_001406875.1 Solanum pennellii
TATATATATATATATATATATACACACAACAGGAAAAAGGAGAAGACTACAATTCTACAAAGATAAGGTACAAACTTAAAGAAATAATACCTTTCACAAAAGTTGATGTTGTTCATATATTATAATTAAATTGTCATATTAAAATATATATGTTTATCTAAAACAAAGAATTGGTCAAGCTAAATATTAGATATAACTCAAATCTCAATTTAACCATCTATCGTTATAACAATAAAGTAACTTTTTTTGTAAAATTATCACTCTATGGTAGTAAACTCAAATATTAAATGGTAAAAGATACATTACATATAATAATAAAATATTAAAATATTTATGGTAATCCTTATTAGTGTCATACACATACTAAATTACACGCATGAATATTTAATAGAAAATTATACTTATATGGTCCCCATCATTTATATTCATAACCTCAAGATGAAAGCCTATTAGCAACATTTTTGTATTAATATTTTTTAAAATTTTGTATGTTAATTTTTTACAAAAATGCGTGAATTAGAAAATAATGCTTCGAAAGAAATGTCACTTTCTACACATATTTAAACTTTGGGTGTATTTCGAAATTTTTCAATAACATTCGTTCATTTTGATCTCAAAATAGTAATAGTAATAATAATAATAATAATAATAATAATAATAATAATAAGAATAATAATAACAATAATAACGATAATAATAATAATAATAATAATAATAATAATAGTAATAGTAATAATAATAATAATAATAATGATAATGATAGTAGTAATAATAATAATAATAATAATAATAATAATAATAATAATAATAGTAATAGTAATAATAGTAATAATAATAAAAATAATAATAATAATAATAATAATAATAATAATAATAATGATAACGATAATTATAATGATAAGAATGATAATAATAACGATAATGATAATGATAATGATAATGACAATGATAATAATGATAATGATAATGATAATGATAATGAGAGTAAGTTGTATGTAAGAAATGGGCTGCTTAATGTGACACTTAGCTTTGTATAGGGTTATGGGGCTTTATTCTTAGCATAGCACAAGTGTTGCTTTAGATACTTATATGTTGATATGATTTTGAGGTTCCTTATATGTGTATAATTGAATTGTTGGACATTATGCATGGCTTTGACTAAATTGTGTCTTTTTCTTATGCATTAATGATTTTTATGCATAGGGACCATACTTAGTACATGTGTTTTGTACCAACCCATATTTTTCCCTTCTTACCAAATATTTTAGGTTCGGGCCATTGAGGGATTCGTGGTCATTGAAGAAGAAGACTTCGGCCCATTTTGCTATCTTTATCTACCCAAACCATGTTTGTTACTTGACATTACTAGATCACAATTGTTTCACAAAAAGGTGCCAAAATAGTATTGGGGGGAAGGTGTCCTAACCGCTGCACATTTTAGTAACTGAATGCCATCAAGAATTCTAAATTTTGAAAGTCCGCTTGATACTCTTAGTAATTTCTTTCCAAATTTTGAAATTTCCAATAAATTGCTTCCTAGAATCTTCGGAAGTGTTGCCTATGTTCATATTCATTCGCAAAATAGAGGCAAGAAATTCTTTGTTTCAGCGGATGTTACGTTTGATGAGATTGAATACCTTTTAATCATCCTTACCATTAGGGGGAGTCACTGTATGGAGAGGAACTTCTAGACTTGTCACTGTTTGATTTGTCCATTTCTACTTGTGCCAAATCCTTGCCCGAATCACCATTTCTTCAGTCACCTAAGTCTCTAAATCCAAATGATCCCAATAGGTCTCCTAATCCAAATTTAGATAAAGGAATTCTAGAGAATAATCTACCATTGCATGTATATTCAAGAAGAAAGAGACTAACTGATCAAACTACTCAGTTGCAATCATCTACTCCGGTTACTGCTCCTGATACCCATCTTGAAATTGTTTAACCTTCAGAAACCACTAACAAAATTGATCATGAAGATAACCAACCTAATTACCTTGACCTTTCAATTGAACTCAGAAAAGGAACCGGAACTACCACAAAATACCCTTTGAGCCTACTCAATGACATATCCAAATCTATCCTCAAGTCATAAATCTTTTCTAGGTAACCTCTTCACAATTCCTATCCCTAGAAATTTGTATGAAGCATTAGGAAATAAAGAATGGGATAATGCTCTGAAGTGGAAAATGAATGTGTTGGAGAAGAACAAAACTTGGGATATTGTGGAATTACCAAAAGAAAAAAAGTCGGTCGTGTGCAGATGGGTGTTCAGTGTGAAATACAAGTTTGATGGGTCCATAGTGAGATATAAAGCTTGTTTGGTAGCAAAGGGTTATACACAGATGTTAGGAATTAATTATTCGGAGACTTTTGCCCCACTGGAAAAAAGAATACAATGAAAATTTTATTATAATTGGCTGCAGTTTTTTAGTTGGAAACTACAGCAATTTGATGTAAAAAATGCCATTCTACATGGAGACTTAGATGAAGAGAACTTGATGGAGGTGCCACATGGTTTTGAAAGCAAGGAGGGAATGGTATATAGACTAAAGAAGGGACTCTACGGATTAAAGCAATCACCTCGTGCATTGTTTGGAAGATTTACTGAGGTCATGATCAAGCTAGGGATCGACAAAGTCAAGGATACCACACTTTGTTCATACGACACTCAAAAACAGGAAAGGTGACAACATTGTTGGTTTATGTGTATGACATCATAGTAACATATGATGATTCAGAGGAGATGCCAAATTTGAAAAAGTGTTTACTCAAAGAATTTTACATCAAAGAGCTTGGGAAATTAAAGTATTTTTTGGGAAATCGAAGTGGCACACTCAAAACAAGGAATCTTAGTTCCCAACAAAAATATGTGTTTGATTTGCTGAATGAAACAGGAAAGTTAGGGTATAAACTAGTGGCTACACCATTTGAATATAATCGTAGATTGTGCAATGCTTTAGAAGATTCAGTGGAAGATAAAGGCTTGTATCAAAGGCTTTTAGGGAAATTGATTTACTTGTCCCATACAAGACCGGACATTGCATTTGTTGTAAGTGTTGTTACCCAATTTATGCATGATCCTAGAGAAATGCATCTTCAAGCCGTCAACCTAATTCGACGATATCTTAAAGGAAGATATCCAGGAAAAGGAATATTATTCAAAAGAGGAGGAGACATGGTTTTAGAGGCTTATAGAGATGAAGACTATGCTGGTTCATTAGTGGATCAAAGTTCAAGTTCTTCATATGGCACGTTCTTAGGAGGAAATCTGGTGACTTGGAGGAGTAAAAGAAAAATGTAGTAACTAGATCAAGTGCTAAATCTCAGTTTAGATCCATGGCGATGGGAGTTTGTGAGTTTTTATGGATAAACATAAATCCTTGATGATTTGAAGATAATATGGTAAGGACCTATGAGGCTATACTGTAACAATAGATCAGCAATAAGTATAGCTCATAATCCTGTACAACATGATCGCACTAAACAAATTGAGGTAGACATACACTTCATTTAGGAGAAATTAGATAGCGGACTCATTTGTACCCATTTGTATCTACAATAGATCAGGTGGCTGATGGCTTAACAAAAGGACTGTCAAACAATGTGTTTCAAGATCTAATAAGCAAGCTAGGAATGGAAGATATCCATTCACCCGCTTGAGTGGGAATGTTGGCTCATAGAGGATTTCCAAGAAGATATTATTTTCATCAAAGATGTAATTTTCTAAGATATTATATATAAAGCCATGTCCATGACATAGAAAGATATCAATAAAATTATTCAACAATCTTTTTCCACAAGAGCGAGCATTCAAAATCCAAATGAGTTGTCTATTTCTAGCACAAAACCCCAATCACAGTTTGTCCATTTCACCCATAGTTCTTGAAATTTGAAGCAATGAAACAGAAATTGAAATAAGAGACTTAAGTGATAAGAACACAATAGTCAAACGCAAATGTGAATTCTGAGGCAACTTGTAAGTCTCAGCACTAATTGAAATGTACAAGTACTTTTCTAATGTAAGCTAAGAATATGGAATTCTCTCAGTAGGATTGTTGTCTGTACAAGATGAATACACTATGGATAGTTGAACACTTGTTGTTGTTGAGTGTGCAAAGGGGTTTTGGGATCAATTTTGTGAAAATCCCAATGTTCCTATGATTTAGGCATTTCACCCTTCGCGATCGCAGCTACTAACTCATGCGATCGCAAGGATTAATGTCGCTAGGACATGAGGTCTTGATCTCTGACTACACAATTGCGATATATGAATTTCTTGGGCCTCATAATCACGACCTATATTTCACAGGATCGCGATGACCAAACTTCTGGCAGTTCCACTTTCTTCTAATTAGCCTCTTCTTGCTTCAATTCCACTTCATTATTTCAACAATACTCTTAATCAACTATTCATTTCATCTCCTTACAAATTGTAGAAAAGCACATTAAAAGCATCAATTCTAAATTAAAGCAAGTCAAAGCCAACTATAAAAAGAGCCTTAAATAAGTGAAAATCCACCACTCATCACTCGCTCCCTTTTTTTGTACACTTATGTAGTTTATGGGTCCAGTCCATCCCGATCCTCCTTTCGCATAAGCTTCCGAGGATTGTTTTTTAGGAGTTTGTGAGGTACCTTCTATCATTGCGGAAGGCATCACTTACTCTTGACTATATATTTCTACAAGAATTGTATACATTTAGAATTGTTCATTTATAAAAATCTATGCATTTACCCATGGTCGATGAACTAGATCATGGGCCTAAAGTCAAATCTTAAAGAGAGGCCCTAATGTGTTGAGAAGTATTTTCTTTCTTTAATACCTTGAATAATTTCTCTTGAGTTCACTTGTAAATAATTTTAATAATTCGCTTTGTATTATGTCCAAGGTAATGGCTATGAAATTTGTCATACTTATTCTTCAAATATTTTCTTGTATATCTAGATCAAATTTATTAAAAATTTCAACAAGGCTTTACAAATTAATTTCTTGATAGATCTTTCTATTTGTATGCAAAATTATTTTCCAAAGAGTTTTGATCATGTCAATAATTCTCGACAATCCAGTTTTCCATTGCACTTTATCTCAATCAATTTGTTCATGCACAACTTTATCGATCGTTCTTAATGCAATCTCTGTTCTGAATCAATACACGAGCTCACATAATTAATAATATGTTCATTCTTTCCTTCATGGACTTTGAACTTAACACTAAGATTTCTCTACTCATTACTACCTTCACTAGCTAATTTACTATTAAAAATAATAGAAGTTGTGCTAAATAGATTAGGGAAAAAGTTCTGAAATAAATCCAAACTTTGATCCAAATTGATGTTATAATACCGAAATTTATGGAGGACCTTTTATCTTCTTGCATTATTTAATAGAGTCTTTTAAATGAATATATGTGTCCACGTGGACATCATAGATATTATGTCATTTTAAATAGTAATATGTTCACGTGGGCACATATACACCTTTAAAATACACTTTTAAAAAGTGCAGGGGGGTAAAAGGTACTCCATAAAGTTTTGTATCGTAACAATAATTTCAGCCAAAGTTGAAATATTTTTTCAGATACTTTCCCCAATAGTTTACAAAAAAAGCCCATCCAAATCTTTAGAATATATTAATCATTTTCTTTCATACTTTTCTTCATTTACTATTTTTTGAAATATAGTGTGTTGTATAAAAATGTTGTACATATTCATCTAGTGGAAAATTTATATCAATCATTCTAAATTGTCCATTTTCTAGGAAATAGATCTTCCAATTTTGTATTTACATTATTTTATTGACTTGGATCATATGTATTTTTAGGGATGTCACTATTTGAATTATTTAGGAATTCTAGATATCAGGTACAATATCAAATTTTCACTAACTTCTTCTAGATTCTATTCTTGGAAATTATTATTATCTAACTCAATTCCATGGTGGCTAGTTTATTTGAATAACATCCTCCAATATTTTTTTATTTTAAAATATGTATTATTTATTAATAATCTATCTGGGGCTCTTTTTTAAGATTCAATTAATTCTTCGTGTTTTCTCTCTTTTTGAAAATTTTAAACCATGTTTACTAGTTGACATATTAAAATCGAATAAATTTTAATAATAATTAAATCAATTAACATATAGTTAAGAATATCAACAATAAAAAATTTTCAAGAAAAAACTATAAAACTCTTACACATTTTAATTTTCAAAAACTTAATAGTCTTTTTAATAATATGTATAAGTACTTTTTTTAAATGGGGCCACAAGCAATGACTTTAGTGGAGTATTGGTTAACACGACCCTGTATTGACCTAATGGCTTGTATACATGGCACCCGTTTTTGCGGTATTTTTTGTTATGTTATTATTTGCGAAATTCTTATATTATGGCTAGTCCTTATTTCCTTTCATACTTCAGTATTTACCCTTGTCAATGATTGTTTAGGTTGAATTGTCCTAGTTGGATAAGGCATGTATCATCACACCCAATTTTTGGATTGTGATAGTTAAAACATTTATCTCTTCAGATCGTTGCATTAATAAATTGTTAAACGATAAATTTGAATGATCCAAACTTGATGAATGTAGTTTTCTAATGCAATGACGAAACTATCTTTTAGGCAGGGGATATAATTGAATCGCGTTCATTGAAAATTTATATTTTATAAATAGACTCATTTTTCTAATATTTATGCATAATTTTTCTTCCACACCAGGATTAGATTTATCTTCAACTATATTTTGAATTTTTTTACTAAATATTTTGATGCTATTACTATTCAAAGGAATAGCTCAAAATTAAGATGAGACAAATAAACACGTACGACATAACAATTAGTTTTTCAATTTCATTTACTCATAAATTATTTTTTTATCACATTGTAGGAAATTGTGAATGCTTTTTATTTAAATTAAAATTGGTTTTTTATTTTATTTAATATATCCTATTGTATTATATGGACTCCTACACATATATACTTTTATGTGTGTTACATATTTTTGAGTTTCATAATCTAAACAAGTTTAAAGAAAAGAGATGTGGAGCCTTCAACTCAAAAACATAAATTCAAAATACTTTAATTTTAAGTTAAACTGACTGTTATCTTTTGTATTAAAAATATTGCTACCTCAATCACAATTTAATGTCCTATATTAAATTTGAAGTGATTCTGATGGTTTGCATTAGATATGAAATTTGACTAACACTATGAAAATTATTAAAATTTATCTGGTCAAAGTCTAAAAATCAAAGTTGTCATGTATTATCTTTATAAATATTACACACTATAAAATGTAATAAATGATAAAAGTAATAGAAATAAGTGATTTTAGATATATTTCTCAATTAATGTCAAAATACCACTATTAGCACATTAATAAAATTCTTCGCAATAATTGATTTAAGCCTCTAGTTTGTTCTCACCTTTGCACTTTATATTTATCTTACCTTTTATGGAAAAATAATAAATTTTCCAAAACTGAACAAACATAGTTTTCCAGAAACAGCTTAGCGTTAGAGAGAGTGTACATATAAAGGCGAGATACAGTCTATTCACTACTTCATTATAATCTTAGGTTTTAAAAAATATATAAGCAGTCAAGAGGAGACAGTTGAATCAATACATGTGATAGAGGGACATCATTTTGCTTCTTCACTTACTTCAAATATTTAAAGGGACAGATCAACAACCAAGAGGACCATATAAGCTTAATTGAGACGATATTGATTCACTCATTCATTTCGATTCAATTCATTTTTGCCTTTTATTTTATTGCAATAAAGGAATTGAATTACGTGATGGAGAAGTTTATTCAATTGAAATCTTGTTTTGTTTCTCAATTTTTTGCCCGTGTGTTCATTTATAAATTTACAGTTCATTTTAGCAAGTGTCTTGTTTTTGAATTTATAAAACATTTATAATAAATTTTAAATCTATGATTAACAAGATTGAAACATGTTTGGTTTCTCCTTCGTGCAATCATGTTTCAATTCTTTTGTCTATGGAATATCGCAAAAATATCTTTACCCTCAAAAGATTGTACCAAAAGTTGTGTACATCTTCCTATTCTTAAACCCTAGTTTGTGCATATCTCACCCTTTTCATCCTACTTGTGGGATCACATAAGGTAGGTTGCTTTTGTTGTTGTGTTTTGATATGTATGAATAATCTCATTTAAATACAATGAGACTTCCACCAATATTTTCAAAGGTATTCACTCAATTATATTTTCCAATATGAGAAGGAGACATCCATCTCTATATGAGAGTAAGCGTCACCGAAAGATGATGCTTTCTCCATCCCTTATAAATCATTCCTCTATGTTTCTATCAAATCAAAAAGTATTGTTTCAGCTCTCAAATCTATATGTAATATCTATTTCTATTTATTTAAAATTAATTTTAATTTATGAAATACAATATATATATATGGTGATGAATAGGATAAAATGTTTGTAACTTCAATGACATATGTGTATATTCACCTAAATATGTTCCTTTTGTTACATCTAGAATTTCAGTTGGTTCTCAATTTTTGATTCTTTAGTATTGAGGAAAGTTCTTGCTTTTTGTGCGAATGATTTGTCAATTTGAATAACTAGTTGTTTGCCATTTGGATTTCATTCAATAGTATATTACCAATATGCTCGAAGTACAAAAGAAAAATAAAGAAAATGCCAAGAGGAATAAGAAATCTTCTGGAGAGGACCAAGGGAACTCCTCCAAGAAAATACTATAGAACAAGCGTAAGGAAAAAATATTTAAGGTACAAAATTAATTCATTCAGCATCTGATACTTTACATATGTTGATTATTATTTTCCTTGGTCTTTGATAAATTAAAAGAGAATTAATTCCTATTTTTAGTTTTAATATTTTTATTAAATAACTTTTTAAAAGTTAATTGCAGTATTAGTAGTTAGAAAAATTAATTTCAATGTATCATTAATAGCTATATTCTTCAGTAAACTAAACTTTTAACGATTTGTTTCAAGGGAAGCAATTCACAACATTCCATGAAAGAGAGGAAGAATGTAGAAAACCATGAACAACAAATTATTCACGGTACGGAAATTATTAGTTTATCCAACAACTTATAAATTAATTAAACTATTAAAAATGTCTCATTTGATTATTTATGATTTTAGGTGAGTTTGAGAGCCTTGGTGAAGACAGTAACATTGACAATACATATTTGTATTCCCTCCTTCATGCTTGCAAGGTAATTGTTCAACACTTGTTTCTATTTTTGCAAAAAATATTGAGCACATTTAATACATTCCACAAATCACAATATATTTTTTCTATCTACAATAATTTATTATGACACAATATGGATTTGAAGGAGTAAGAAAGTGTGAAATTCAAAGAACACAGTGAAAGCAACATAAGATGGGATCAAAAGGATTTTTTTGAGGAGGAACAACAACAAGAAACTATTGATGTTACTTGAGGTATTTTACATCTTACAAATTAATTTATGCTAATTATTTGAATTTTTTTCCATCAAAAGTAGAGAATTATCCTAAAATTAAGTCAATGAGCGCATGGTAATTTAAATTCTTGCCCAAATGCCAAATTGTAACCTAAAATACAGTCATGAGTTTGAAGCTTCAGTCCCACTTTTTGAACGTATAATTTATTTTACATATATCATCCAATCTCACATATAATTTTCAGGTGAGTCAAATCTGAACAAATACATGTGAAATGGTATCCCAGATAATTCTAATCATATTATAAAATACAATATATTATTAACTATGGCTCGAGACTTTTGCCAAAAGATGGAAATGGTGGAAAGTATCATCTCACATAAGTAATACCAAGAAGTATCAAATTTCGTTCTATCAAGAACTTTTATAAGGTAATCATATAAAGCTTATGTCAATTTCTTCTGTAACATCATGTATTTTCAACAAGTTTCTAATATAATTAAATAATAGTTTATTCTTCTTTACATTTTATAATTAGATATTTGACAAAATAAAATAAATTCTTAGAATTATTGCATTATCTCATCAAATTTCCTTCCATACCATAGTGTACTTCCAGGCTGTCAGCAATTGAAGCTGAATATAATTGGAAAAGTCCAACTGAAGAAGACCCAAATATGAATCATTAAGAAAACGGAGATTCAAGTATCAAAACAAACAAAAAAAATGTTGGTTGTGAGAAAAAAGGGAGAAAGAACCATGGAGAAAATGATGTTGATACTTCTTCCCCCTATGTTAAAGATTGCATTTTAATCATTTCTTTTAATCCAATCTTCAAGCTCAAGTTGTCTTCTAATGACTTTTTTGGATGTTGACTTTTATCATTTCATGTAAAACTTTAAATTTAACTTTCTGAATTGCTTCTTCAGTTCTTCTTTATTAACTATTCTTTATTAAAGTTTATTTTTCAGAATTCATCAACAAGAATAGTGTGATCTCTCTTGAATAATAAAAGAACACATTAGATATCAAGGGTCATTAGAAAATAACCTACCTACCTCTAAAAGATAGTGATAACATACAATTTATCCTCCCCTGATGCTACTTAGTGGATTTTAGTAGGTAAGTTATCGTTGTTGTTGATAGTATATAAAATAAATAAAGGTAAGTATTCCAAACATCAATAAGCATGTTCATAACTAGTTTATATATTCATAGAGTCTAAATAGGTCACACAACATGTAGTAGATCTTCTTTCCTACAATTCGGCGTAATGATCTTCACAATAACTAAATAAACAATAGACGACAAAAAGACACCAACCGTGTTTCTTTACAAACAACCACACTATAATGAATAAATAATTAAGTGGCAATAATATAATTTGTCCTATGTTTTTAATGGGAAAACTTAATAAAATTGAGTATTTAATACCAATAATCTACAAAAATGTCTTTAAAGGTTTTAGTGACATTGGATATAATGATATTAATTCAATTACCGCTAAATGTCTCCTTCTGTAGTGCTTGTGATTGAAGTGTCACTTTCAGAGACTATATATGAATTATGAGCAAGGGCGGAGCTACAACCAACGATGATTGTTAGCTGACCATCCTTCAACAGAAAATTACACGATATAGAGAGGTAAAATTTTGAATATAAGGGATAAATAATTATCTTGAACAACCTTCAAATAAGCTCTTCTATGGCATAGTGGTAAATCTTGTTCATTTTCACTTTTGATGTGCAGGTTCGAATACCATGGAGATCATAACTTGGACTGCAGGTTCGAATCCTATAAAGATCACAACCGTTTTCATTTTATTTTGAGAGTAGAACACAACCTGACACACCCTTATCATGTTCCTTAAATTTTAATAATATAGAATAACATATATTAATAAATTATTTTAATTTTTAATATTTAGAAATCATATATTCCATAATTTATATGTAGGATATAATACACTTTCGAATGGTGAAAACAAAAAAGCCAATGCTTTATATTAAACAAATTGTTTTTGTATATGTTAACAACTATAAACACAAAGCTAAAATCAATACATGTGTTTTATCTTCTTCCTTTTAAATTTTCTGCTAGTGTGCTTTATGTTTCATAAAGCTAGATACATTTGTTCTATCAATATTTTATTTTAAAAATAATAATCCTATATTTTATCATATAAAATCAATGCATCAAAAAAAAACTCTATTGTTCATATTTGGTGGTAGAACCACTAGGTTTAATAAATAACATTCATCTCACTTATTTTTTTAAAAAAATCTTGAACATCCTTGATGAAATTTCTGTCTCCTACACTGATTATGAGGACGTGAAGCGATTGTGAAAAACTACTATAGAAAGGATGAGAAGATGAAGAATTCAAAAAAAATATTGAAGGTCTAGATAAAAACAAGATTATATGTTGCATGCTACATGATGACAACAGAAAAAAAGTTTGAACATGCCTACTCCAACCCCCAATCCAATTCTTTTAACTTACTATCTGATATAGATTAAGCATATAATCGGGTGTTGTTCTCGATTGAATTATAAATGGAGCTGATCAAGACGAAAAGGGGGGGGGGGGTTACTAGGCATGCTTCAACTGTCTAACATGTTTTACTTGTATTTTAAGTCTACTATGAGTATATTCAAAACAAATAGGTCTATTTTAATTTACATACCTCATGATAATATAGTTCACACTTTTTTTTCTCATAGACTATTTTGTCATGCCATCTACGAATAAACCTATTACTTCTCTCTTCAATAATTGAGTGTTTTCTAATGTTTATTGATGTTATTGATTGGTTTGCAAAATTCATAATTCCAAACTAGCATCTTTGAATATAACGCCCTGTAGACAAAACAGACAAAAAAACAACTTTACAGAAAAATCTGCAGGTGCAACCAATGGTAGCATCGACGGACCATAGCCTGACCCACGGTCCATCCTGCACAACCGTCGATAGGATCAGAAACTCCAAAAAATTTCAGCCTAGAAAAATTGGTTAAGTCTTGGACGACGGGTGGACTTACGATATGTAGGTCGGACGAAGGTCCATAGTCCGTAACCGTCGAACAATACTCCCTTTACCCACTCTCTGGCAAGAGCTACGGATGACCATCACGGTCCGTAGGTGGAAAATTTGAAGACAGTTAAGGGTAATGCAGTTGGGTCAACTTCAAATGGTCATAACTCTTATGACAAAATGAATTATGTGTCTAATGACCTACCTGCAAATAGATAATTGAATTATGTTTCCATATCCATCGACCTTGCTAAAATCAGACCTACGAGTAAAACGTTATGCCCATTTTACTAAAGGCCTGTTGAACAGGACCAATCGACAGACCCAACGACGGGGTGTCGGTCAATTGATGGACCGTCAGTCCTGGTGGTCGATTGGTCCGAAAACAACTTTCCCAGGGGTCTTTTGGACCTTTCCCACTCTATTTAAACCCTAGTACACGTCGTTTTGACCCTAAATATCCTATTTTAGTCAGTTTAAGCCTACAAACATAATTAAAACTTATCTAAGTCAAATCATTAAATAAAAATTTATCAAATTAGAAGCAAGAGAGCAGAAAAAGCTTAAGAACCCTAGTTCAAGAACGCCACAAGCTCTAACAAGTCCAGCCATGAAACTTAAGTATTTTTCCGTGGATTTCATCACCAGCTATGTGGGGTTTCACTAGTGGGTTCCATTCACCCATTGGCTCCCTAGTTGTTAGTTAGATTCATGATTCTCTTATCGTGATCAAACATAGGATTTCTAGAAGTTTCATAGAACTTCGTGAAATAATTAAACATATGTTCCAAATCAGATTATCGTGTTATTACTCAGATTATTTCATAAATTTAAGCACCCTAGCTTTGTATTTATTTAGTAGACATAATCAGTTTATTTACAGAGTTAATTGGAAGTACCATAATACCAAGTTGGACTAGGGTTTAGCGTACCGAATAGTCCCAGAACTACTAGCCCAGTAGGTTGTAAGTACCCTCTATGGGCAAACAGCTTAGTGATCACACCAGCATGCCTTTATACCTCTGACAGGGTATATTGGGTCCTCTTGATAGGTCGTATGAATCAGACTCCACATTTAGCTCATGTGGTTTTATTATCGGTTAGTAGTAGCTCCCACATATTAGTTAGACTCTCTACATTGACCATTTATCAGTATACTCAGTATTCGATTTCAGTATGTTATAAATTGGTCATTGCAATAAGTTAGCTCAGAAATTCAGTATATCATGTTCAGATTATTATACTTGCTTTCGTGCTTGTTCAGTTATGTTTTGTTTAAGCTTATTTCTATCCTACATGCTCAGTCCCTTTCAAGTACTGAAGCATATGTGCGCTACATCTTCACATGATGTAGGTTCAGGTTCTCAGCATTCAGATCACGCATAGATCAATTTCCGATCACCAGTTCAGCAAATTCAGTGGTGAGTCCTCATTCTCCGTTCACAACAATCATGAGTTTCATTTAAGTTTTAGTCATTTAGTTTCAGTTTTCTCTAGATATAACTGGGGCTTGTCCCAATATTTCTAGTCAGTTAAAGTCTTATTTCAGACATAGTTAGTTTTATCTTAGTATAGAGTTAATATTTTTTTTGTATTAAACTCACTGTTTCAAATATCTTAGTTATATAATATGCGTATTCCCCATCTTTTCAGATTAAATTATGATTTAGCTTCTGCATAAGTTTATATTCTTTGGTATGCTCATGATTACACCAGCAGGGTTAGCTTGTGATCACTTGTGGTTCTAGGTTCCATGTCCGCGTCTCGAGGGTAGATCGGGGCGTGACAAAGCTTACTATCAGAGCACTAGATTATAGAGTCCTTAGATGTATGTAAAGCCGCACTAAGTAGAATCCTTTTCATCGGTGTGAAGTGCACCATATCTAATGAGAGGGAGGCTATAAAGTATTTTAGGAAAATTTCACTTTCTTGTTACTCTTATCGTGCGTAAGACATGATCTTATTCCATTCTAACTTGACGTTCTATGTTTCAGATCATACCTCCTCATAGAGCTAACGCTAGGAATGCAAATGCTAGGAATGCAAACGTAGCTCCTCCATTCCCAGATCAAGAAGTCTCCAATGCTGAGTTTAGGAATGCTATATAGATGTTGGCTCAGAGTATGACCAACCAGAACAATCGGGTTCATGCTCTTGTGAATGAAAATGGTGGATCAACAGCAGCAAGGGTCCGTGACATTATTAGGATGAATCCGTATGAGTTCTTAGGATCACAGACTAATGAGGATCCTCAGAGTTTCTCGGATGAGATCAAGAAGATCTTTGAGGTTATGTAAGCCAATGGAAATGATCGAGTTGAGTTAGCATCATACTAGTTGAAGGATGTTTCTCATATCTAGCACACTCAGTGGAAGGAGAATAGGGGTGCAAATGCATCTCCTATCACTTGGGATTGCTTTAGTGAGACTTTTCTCGACAGTTTTTTCCTAATAGAGTTTAGAGACACAAAGGCTCAGGAATTCATGAATTTGAGGCAGGATAACATGACAGTCCAAGGGTATCGACTGAAGTTTAACCAACTCTCCAGGTATGGTCCTCACATGGTTGCTGACTCTAGGGCTTAGATGAACAATTTCTTGTATGGAGTGTCAGATTTTGTGAAAACAAAGTGCAAAAATTCTATGTTACTTTGAGATATGAACATGTCTAGACTTATGACTCATGCTCAGCAGGTTGAGGGTGAAAAGCTTAGGGAACAGGCTAAGGAGAATAAGAAGGCTAGGACTGGGAACTATGACTATTCTCAGCATAAATCGGGTGTTGTAAATCGCTCACAAAGTCAACAGAAGTTTTCAGCCCCAGTCCCTTCATCAGCTAGTGTTCCATCCTCTAAGAACAGGTTTGACCAGAAGGGTAGAGCACCAAGATCGAAGTCTCAGGGAAGTGTTTCAGGCACAAAGATTTACCCCGCTTTCTCTAAGTGCGGTAATAACCATCTGGGCGAGTGTCTCGCAGGAAAAGAAGGACGTTTTGGGTGCGATCAGTCTGGACACAGGTTGAGAGATTGTCTTTCTAGGCAGGGTCAAGGAGGTGGTAATGGTAGAGCTCAGTCTACAAATTCAGTAGCGCCAGCAAGTCTCCCAACTCTGCAGGGTAACTTATTTGGTACAAGTACCGGTCAGCGTCAAAACAAGTTTTATGCTCTTCAGGCTCGCCATGATGTGGAAGGTTTTCCTGATGTAGTCAATGGTTTGTTAAGTGTCTTTGACCTTGATGTTTATGCATTGTTAGATCCACGTGCTACTCTTTCTTTTGTAAATCCTTACATAGAAATCCAATTTAGTGTCAGTCCAGAAACTCTCTCAGAACCCTTCTAAGTCTCTACTCCATTCGGTGACCCAGTCATAGCTAGAAGAGTATACACAAATTGCCCTATCACAGTCTCTCAGAAAGTCACCTCAGATGATCTAGTAGAGTTAGAAATGGTAGACGTTGATGTCATTCTAGGCATGGATTGGTTACATTCATGTTATGCCTCAGTCGATTGAAGAACTAGGATTGTTCTTTTTTAGTTTCCAGATGAACCAATATTAGAATGCAAGGGTAGTAGCTTAGCGCCTATGGGTCGATTTATTCCTTACCTTAAGGCCTGAAAGATGATCTCAAAGGGTTATTTCTATCATCTAGGTCGTGTTAAGGATTTTAGCCTTTAAACCCCAACTCTCGAGTCAGTTCCAGTAGTTTGTGAGAATCCAGAAGTGTTTCTAGAAGATCTTCCCAGAGTCTCTCTCGAAAGAGAAATCGACTTTCGAATTGACCTCCTTCCAGAACCCTGCCTATTTTTATTCCTCCTTATAGAATGGATCAAGTAGAGCATAAGGAATTGAAACACCAATTGAAACACCTTCTAGATAAGGGCTTCATCAGACGTAGTATTTCACCATGGGGTGCACTGGTGATGTTCGTAAAGAAAAATGATGGTTCTATCAGAATGTGCTATAGAAAGTTAAACAAGGTCATAATCAATAATAAGTATCCCATCTCCAGTATTGATGACTCGTTTTACCAACTTTAGGGTGCTAGTGATTTCTCAAAGATAGACCTCATATCGGGTTATCATCAGCTTAGAGTCAGAGATAGTGAAATTCTTAAATAACCTTCAGAATTCTGTATGGTCATTATGAATTTGTACTTATGTCATTTGGACTAACCAATGCTACTGCAGCTTTCATGGATTTGATGAACAGAGTGTTAAAATAGTACTTGGACTTGTTCGTTATCGTCTTCATTGATAATATCCTCATTTACCCTAGGAATGAGGAAGAACACGCGAGTCATTTGAGAATTATTATACAGACTCTCAAAGATCACCAATTATTCGCTAAGTTTAGCAAATGAGAGTTTTGATTGCAATCCATTACTTTTCTTGGTCACATTGTATCTAGTGAAGGGATCCGAGTAGATTCCCAGAAGATAAAAGCGGTGAAACAATGTCCCACACCTACCTATACTACATATATCAGAAGTTTCTTAGGTCTAGCAGGTTATTACAGAAGGTTTGTGGAAGGATTTTCATCCATAGCCTCACCATTGACTAGGTTGACTTAGAAGATGGTCAAGTTCCAACGGTCAGATGATTGCGAGAAAATCTTTGCATAATTGAAAACTAGATTGACTACAATGCCTGTTTTGACTCTACCAGAGGTTCAGATGGTTATATGATCTATTGTGATGCATCCAGAGTTGTGCTTGGTTTTTTGTTGATGCAACGAGATATGATTATAGAGTATGCCTCAAGACAACTTAAGATGCATGATAATAATATCCAACTCATGAGCTCGAGCTTGCAGCAGTGGTGTTTGAACTCAATACATGGACAGACTACTTGTATGGTGTTAATGTAGATGTGTTCACCGATCATAAGAGCCTTCAATGTGTGTTCATCAAGAAAGAGTTGAACCTTCGCTAGTGGAGATGTCTCGAGTTTCTTAAGGATTATAATGTGAGTGTGCATTACCATCCTAGTAAGGCAAATGTCGTAGCAGATGCTCATAGTAGATTATCCATGGGTAGTGTAGCTCATGTTCAGGAAGAAAAAAAGGAGCTAGTGAAGGATGTTCACAGGCTTGGTCGCTTTGGATTTCGCCTTATGAGCATATCAGACAGTGGTGTAACAGTTCAGAATGGGACAGAATCTACTCTAGTTTTGGAGTTTAACGAAAAAGCAAGGCAATGATCCAATCTTGCTTGAACTTAAGGGTGCAGTCCACAATCAGAGAGTGGAGGTTTTCTCCCAAGGGAGATATGGTATACTTCGTTAACAGGGTATATTTTGTGTTCCTGATGTGGTTGAGTTGAGACAATATATTCTTGTAGAATCCCATAACTCTCGGTATTCTATTAATCAAGGTGCCACTAAGATGTACCGCGATCTGCGAGAAGTCTATTGGTGGAATGACATGAAGAGGGATATAGAATACTTTGTGAGTAAGTGACCTAATTGCCAGTAAGTCGAGGTAGAATATCAAAAACCAGGGGTATGACTCAAGAGATCGATATTCCTACTTGGAAGTGGGATGCGATCTATATGGATTTGATCACAGGGTTACCTCATACTCTCAGACAGCATGACTTTATTTGGGTGATAGTTGATAGGATGACTAAGTCTTCTCGCTTTTTGGCGGTCAAGACTACATATTCGACAGAGGACTATGCCAAGCTTTACATTAATGAAATTGTGAGTTTACATGGGGTTCCTTTTTCTATCATCTCAAATAGAGGTCCTAAGTTTACCTCTCATTTCTGGAAGTCATTTCAGAAGGGTCTTAGTACTCAAGTTAACCTTAGCACAACATTTCATCCGCAGAAGGATGGACATGCAAAGCGTACCATTCAAACACTAGAGGATATGTTTAGAGCTTGTGTGATAGATTTCAAGGGTAGTTAGGATGTTCACCTTCTTCTTATAGAGTTCGCCTACAACAATAGCTACCATTCCAGCATTCAGATTGCCCCTTATGAGGCTTTATATGGGCGTAGATATAGATCTCATGTTGGTTGGTTTGAAGTAGATAAACAACTTTGATAGGGCCAAATTCAGTCTTTTTATGCTATGGAGAAAGTGCAACTGATTAGAGAGACTTATGACAACCCAAAGTCATCAGAAATCTTTTGTAGATGTAAGGAGAAGGGAACTAGAGTTCCAAATTGATGATTGAGTTTTCTGAAAGTATCACCTATGAAAGGTTTGATGAGATTTGGGAAGAAAGGGAAGCTCAGTTCTAGATATATAGGCCCTTACAAGATCCTTAAAAGGGTTGGCAGGTGGCATATGATTTAGAGTTGCCAGCAAAATTAGCAGCAGTGCATTCGGTCTTCCACATCTCACTCTTGAAGAAGTGTATGGATGACCTAGCCTCTATAGTGTCATTAGAGATTGTGGCGGTGAAAGATTCTCTTTCTTATGAGTATGTACCAATTTAGATTCTTGACCGTCAGGTTAGAAGGTTGACAAACAATATAATCACTTCAGTCAACGTTTTGTGATGGAGTAAGTTTGTAGAAGGAGCTACTTGGGAAGCAGAAGAAGACATGAAAGCCAAGTATCCTCACCTCTTTCCTTCCGATTCTACTCCAGTTTGAGGTAATAGTTCCTCTTTAGTTTTCCAGTCATTCATGCGTAAATTCAGTTTTAGAATAATGTTACCTCAGTTTGTACTTGCATTTTCAGTGTAATTGCATGTACTCAAAACTCAATTCAGTCGAAAACTCTGTTCTCAGTGTTTAGTAGTAGGATTTGCAGCTCTCTCCCTCTATTTCATCTACTTTAGTCTTCCTTCGAGGACGAATGATCCCAAGGGGGAGATAACGTAACACCCCGTAGACAAAACAGACCAAAAAAAAACCTTTACAGAAAAATCTGCAAGTGCTACCAACGGTGGCATTGACGGACCGTCGCCTTACCCACGGTCCGTCCTCCACAACCGTCGATGGGATCTGAAACCCCCTAAAATTTAAACCCAGAAAAATTCGTTAAGTCTTGGACGACAGACGGACTTACGGTACGTAGTTCAGACGATGGTCCGTAGTCTGTGAGCGTCGATTAATATTCCCTTCACCCACTGTTTGACAAAAGCTACGGATGACCAACACGATCCGTAGGTGGAAAATTTGCAGACACTTAAGGGAAAATGCAGTTTGGTCAACTTCAAATGGTCATAACTCTTTTCACAAAATTAATAAGATGACCCATTACCTACCGACATATAGATAATTGAATTATCTCTCCATATCCACCGACCTTGCTAAAATCAGACCTCTGAGTAAAACGTTAAACCTATTTTAGTAAAGGTTTGTCAAATAGGCCAGTAGACGGACCCAACGACGGGGCGTCATTCAATCGACGGAGCGTCAATCCTGGTAGTCGGTTGGTCCGACAACAACTTTCCCAAGGGTCTTTTGGACTTTTCCCACTCCTATTAAACACTAATATAAGTTGTTTTGACCCTAAATCATCATATTTTAGTCATTTTAAGCATAGAAAAATAATTAAAACGTATCAAAGTCAAAATAAATCATAACTTAGAAAATTAGAAGCAAAAGTGGGAAAAAAGCTCAAGAACCCTAGTTCAAGAACTCCACAAGCTCCAGTAGTTCCAGCCCTGAAATTTAAGTATTTTTCCATGAATTTCATCACCAGGTATGTGGGATTTCACTAGTGGGTTCCTTTCATCCATTGGGTCCCTAGTTTTCAGCCAGATTCTTGATTCTCTTATCATGATCAAACCTAGGTTTTCTAGATCATTGATAGAACTTCATTAATTTATTAAATATATGTTTCATATCATATTATCGTGTTATTACTCAGATTATCACATGAATTTAAGAACCCTAGGTTTGTGTTTCTTTTGTTCTTGAATTAGACATGCTAGGTTAGATATTTTAAACACTTCAGATATACATGTCTCAGTTATAAATGCATAATTAGAAGATTAATTCTTGCATTCTCAGTTTGGATGTTCAGTTTCGAGCTATCCAATATTTATAGAAATTCACACATAATCAATTAATCTACAGATTTATTGGGAGTAGTATAATACCGAGTTGGACTATGGTTTAGCTTACCCAATAGTCCCAGAACTACTTGCCAAGTAGGTTGTAAGTCCCCTCTTTGGGCAATCAGTTTAGTGATACCGCCAACATTCCTTTATACCTTTGACAGGATATATTGGGTCCTCTCGATGGGGAAAATACATGGGACTCCACATTTAGCTCATGTGGTTTTATTATTGTTAATTAGTAGCTCCCACAGATCAGTCAGACTCTCTACATTGACCATTTATCAATATACTCAGTATTCAGTTTCAGCATGTTATAAATTGGTCATTCCAATCAGTTATCTCAGAATTTCAGTATATCATGTTAAGATTATTATACTTGCTTTCGTGCTTGTTCAGTTTGGTTTTATTTAAGCTTATTTCTATCCTACATGCTCAGTACCTTTCAAGTACTGACGCATACGTTCGCTACATCTTCTCATGATGAAGGTTCAGGTTTTGAGCATCCAAATCATGCATAGTTCGATTTTCGATCTCCAGTTCAGCATATTCAGTGGTGAGTCCTCATTCTCTGAGGACAACACTCGTGAGTTTCATTACAGTTTTAGTCGTTTAGTTTAAATTCTTGCTAGATTTAATAGGGGTTTGTCCTAGTATTTCAAGTCAGTTAGAGGCTTATTTCAGACATTTTTTAAATTCAGCTTAGTATTGAGTCAATATTTTTTTGTTAAGCTCATTATTTTCAAATATCTCAGTTATAGAATATAGGTATTCCCCATCTTTTTAGATTAAAATATGGTTTAGCTTCCGAATAGTTTATATTCTTTAGTATACTCATGATTATGCCAGCAGAGTTACCTTGGGATCACTTGTGGTTCTAGGTTCCGTGTCTGCGTGTCGGAGGTAGCTTAGGGCATGCCATTGAATTAGTCTTATAAACCAAATGACGACTTGAATATTTCCTCTATTCTAAAATAATACTATTAAAAATGACTCAGTAGTGACTTGACTATTAAGACAAATATTGCTTCCCTATATAATGTTTCTTCCAAAGAATGCAAAGGAATTACCAAGATCACAAATTTATATATATAAGAGACTGAATAAAAAAGAATGGCCATGTCCGAGGTTGTAAAGATAGTCCTGTCGCGCTTATTCTCTGCAACAAGCGGGATGATGTTTGTTGTACCACCACAGGCTGAGTCGGAGGGTAATGATCAGAAAGACAGAGCAAGGCAAGATGAAAAAGTGGTAAAAATATTATGAAGACATCTTAAATGCATTTAGTTGTGGCAACCCTATTAATGAAACTGACCATAACAAGTAGTTTTACACTACCAGGAGGTTTTGAAAGCGATACTAATAGCCCCAATAAAGGGATAGCAATTCTATTAAGGAGAACATCATTCCGTGTATTTGTTGTTCTGGATGCCATCACTTTTACATGCTCTTCTGGTGTTGTATTTGCCTATTTTGCCATGGAAGCAAATGCAATATCAGCTGTAACAGAGTTAGCAATCGTTATCCAACTTTATCATTAATTGCAGATTTACGCAATGGAAGCTATTGTAGTTCATTTGCAACTAGTATGTATGGTACTTTAGAACATTCAGTTGGTCTCGCCGTTACTATCTGTTTCATTAGCTACATCTGTTTCATTGTTTTCTGCTTATCTATGATTCTTCTTCCTGTAAAAGACGTATATAAAACCTTAAAGAGATACTAACAATGTATTTGATATTCTTCCGATAAAGGGGTGATAATTGAATTATCACCCCTTCCCTGAAAATTATACTATTTAGCCTAGTTAATAGTGAAGCCTCTGTTAAGCCTTCCTTTTTAGTTTAGAATTGAATATAAAAAATTTAAATAAGTCTCACGCTTCATCCATTTCATTTGGTGTGTTCTGCTAGCTTACATTATTAGAAGTTGTTGGCTTGCATCTCGAGGACAAATTAAATACTTCTATTACAATTATATTGACTTTAAGAGTCACTTCGTCAACCCGTATAAGAATTATTTTCTTCCAATGAGCTTTATTATAAATAAGAAGAAAATGAAATTTAATGATGTAAAACATATGAGGTAGAGATGTAAGGGTGGAGTTATGGTCAATTAAGAACGCTCAACTCTAGAAGATGAAGATGATTGAGATGAGGATGTTCAAAGGTATGTCAGAACACACTAAGAGAGATATGAATATGAAAAATGTTGTTTCGTACAAGGTGAGAGTGGCTCCAGGCAAGACATGATGAGAAAAGTGAGACTGAGGTAGTTTAGTCACGTGAAGAGGAGGTGAGAGGGTATGCAAATTCAAAGATTTGAGAGGTTGGTTTTAGCGAGACATAAGAGAGGTAGAGGTATACTGGAAAATTATTGCGGGGGAGGTGTTTACATATGAATTAGCACAACTCAAACATACCAAGGAAATAAAATTAGATAGGAAGATATGGAAGTGAAAGATTACATAGATTATGTACTTATCAGTCTGATAGCCATAACAAATATTGGGCCTTGTGATCACATTCTTTCCATAAATCTTGTATCGAGAGTTGGGCCTACTTTTAAAGTTATTGCACGTAGTGATGGAAATTAGGGAGGGTTAGGTAGGGTAGGACATGGTAGAGCAAGCCTCGGCACTCCCTGCCCTGCCCCGTTTAGTTTTTCTTGAAAATTAGCCCTCTCCCACCACTCCCTATAAAGACTCGACATGCCCAAAATAATTCAAATATCTAAATTAGAGTTATATGTCTAAATTGTAAGACATTATATAGTGTAATTTTATTATAAATGTTGATCAAAGTAGAATCACATAAGGAATAAAAGGGATGGGACTTACATAGTAATATCTATAGACGCACTATTCCATTTTATTCATTTTCACCTTAGTTTTGGTTTTTATTACATAACTGACTATATTTGCCTCAAATTTATTTGTCAAGTTTTGTAAAAGTACCCAAAATCGGTTGATAAAATATGTTATGGATCCCACAGCGCCACACATATAGTGTCTACAAGAATACGACAACGAAAGTAAAGAGTTTGAGCAACTTAGATAGCCTTCACTCAAATGGTGAGATTGTAGTATCCAAGAGCAATGAAGACCTCATGAACTTATTTGAATTGCTGATAATCACCATTATTTTAGTACATTTCATCTATAACTAATTGAGATTGATATAAGTCCTATTTAAGGTTAAAGATTAAGGGGTCTTTTAGTATGCGGAATGAGATAGACGAGGTTGTACGTCGGACTTTACATTGATGATAGAAATATCCTCCAACAAGAAATTCCACGATACACTTGTTGGAAAACATATATGCACTGTGGAGTATATCAAAATCTTTACTGCTTACATGAATAATAGATAACCAATACCGTTTATACTAGAACATATCATTATGCTAGAACACTTAAACCTGTTAAAATTTAATTTGATAGATCTTCTTGAAGGTGAGAAGATACCTTCAAGAGAAATCCCAAGTTAGATAGACTTTCAAGAGAATCTACAAGAAAGATAATAGCTATGCCCTTCTACAATGATCCCAAGTTTACATCTGAACTCTCTGATACTTGTGTGCGCAAGCATCAAATAGAAAACTAATCAATCTATCTAGGGTTAGAAGAATTCCTAATTATAGAGATTTCTTCCTAGTCCACAGAGGAGAACAAATCACAAGTTATTTTTCTGCCACTTGAAAATTACAAGCTTGTTTTCTTTTATAAGAAAACTACCGCACGTCTCCCCTCTCCCTTTAGAAATAAGATTCTGATTTCTAGTTAAATATGGGCACCACAACGACCACAAAATTAATTATTGAGGCTTTCTATTATGGACATAGTTATATATAATTAATTTGAATTATTCTTACCATAATGAATTGCAAATCATTCAGCTTGAAAATCGTAATTGCACTCCTCTATTTATATTTCGTAATTCCCATTAAACACTTATGTAATTCCCCATGATAAAATTTCAGATGCTAAGCAATGAATTAATTTATTGACGAACTTAACTTAATGATTAATTTCCTTTAGAGAACTGCTTAACTTATTTCATATATCAGATTCATAAATCTACTTGGAAGGTTTGACACGATTAAAACTTATAAGTTTCTTAAAAAGGCATATCAATTAATATCTATAACGAGACATGAATGTAATCAAGTAATTTGTAATTTCACCAATGTATATTATTATCATCCAACTTACCTGACATATTGACCCATCTTATAATCTAACCTTTTAATTAATCAAAACGATAATTAATACATGCATATCATAATAAATATATCAGAATTAAGAATATAAGTACATTTCATAGTTTAGAATTTTTTTTTTCAGTCAGTATAAAACCAATATCTCTACTCGGTCCAATTCAATACATACAAGTGCACTAGCACATGAAGTGGGAACTATACCGTTTCCATAATCAAAATAAATTACGTATAATCTTGTGCTACAATCGTACCGAAGACACATACAATTTCAATCCTAGATTTTGAACAAAAAACTTTATACTTGTAACAGTCGATGATTTAATCCTCTGTGTATAAGCTTAAACTCTACGCATTAAATCATAAACTATATAAGTAAATAGACAACATAAACGAATATATGATCTCTTAAAACTGGACAAATATTATTTTATAAATATTATATATTAACATATGTTTAATAGTATATATACCAACAATCTACCACTTAGACTTTTAACAATCACTATTGTTATAATGTACTATATCTAAATGCATGGTTAATATTATATACCCTAACAATTTCCCACTTAGATCTTTAATCTTGAAAGTTTTCAGAATACTATGTCTAAACCTATGATTAATAGTACATACCCTAACAACTTGCCCACTTAGACTTTTAACTACACATTTACCACTTTTACTGGCATTCTTTTATTTCTTATTAAGAAAAATTTATGTTATTTTCCCATGCAATTTTGTCTAGCACTGCTTCATTTTAATAAGTCAGTGTTGTACTAGATTTTTAGAGATATTCTAATGAAACATTCCACGAGTGTACTTCTTTTCAGAAAATCTATCATAAAAGTTCTCTCGAGCATACAAAATAATTGAATCTTCGCTACGACTCTCCTACTACGACTAAGCACTACTACATCATCACACTTTCATGATCATGAGTCTTAATATTTTCTTAAAAATCTTTTGATATTGAAATATTAACAATATGTCATGTAGTGTTGCTAAATTTGCTCAATATCACTTCCAGTACTTGAAGTAGTAGTTTCTTTTGTCAGGTAACGTTTCTCCTACTACTTAAGTGCAATGAAACGTCATTTTGACATACCAATTAGATGTTTTTGAGCAGCTAAATTTTCAATTTACTTATTTTTTATTTATTTGTTTAATTCCTATAAAACTAGTTCACTTCTAGGAATATGGTTTACTAAATGATCCTAATCTAGAAATTAAATACATATGTTAACAATTGCCTTATTTTCTTTAGGACACTATAATAAACATTCTTTCATTCTTTAGGATATCCAATTAACACACATTCGATTGTTAATTTCCATTTTCTTATTCTTTCACTGAGCACATGTGCCGGACGATCCTATATCTGAACATGTCACCGAGTAGACTTAAGTCAAATCCAACTAGTTCTATAGCTTTTCAAGGTGTTGATTTAAAAAAAGAAATTCAGAATGTGATATGTAGTTATTAGAACCTATTCCAAAAGGAACAAAATAACTAATAATAAGTAAATAATTGATATTATTATCTTCATAAGAGTCTACCTTTTTTTTCTCTTTTACACCAATCTATTATAAGGTGTCTGGTGTAGACAATTGAAATGTAATTATTCATTATAAGATAACTGACTTATGAGACAGATTATATCTCTTAGACATCATTTATCACATATATATAAAAATCATAGGGAAGACTAAGTCTCTTCATAGCCATCTTAGACACATGAGAAATCTTAGGGTCACAATCCATACATCAATAAAATGGAAACACTAAAGTCTAGTACAATGTCTTTTAAAAAGGAAAGCTAAACAGAACTATGTCCTCGAATCATATGAGGACATACCTATTTCACAGGAGAGAATGTACTACCCAAGCTTAACATCCAAGAGATTTCTAACTTGCCACCTACACCTTTAGAAAGTAAAAAACATATGAAATTAGCACATTAAATGCACTAATTATGGTTAACTGCAATAAAACCATGCAAAAACGGACATTTACTTTATAACATTCTTTTTGTGCTCTTTTGATGAAAACCTCATAAATACTGTATAATAACAATAGTCACATAAATCATACATATAGCACACATTTAAGTAATTTACAATATGAAATTATCGTCGATTGGGAACAATATGAACACATATACCTCCTACCAAATGACATCGTAAGATCCACTTAAGTGAGAGATGAAATAGCCGTCCGTACAACCCCTTCACACAACCTAAGTGATCCTCAAGACTTACTAAAGTAAAATTATTCCCTTCTCACCATCAGATTCACTTCTTAAGGTTACTCAAAGACTCAACTAAGTATGACACGAAGAGACCTCGCACACACCATCTTCAAGCCTACCTAAACAATCATCAAAGCTACCCTAGATAAGAAGCTTTCCATTCACATGCATTAATATAAGTCATCATTATTCATTAAGCCAATTCATGCATAATTAAGCATTTAGAGGAATTAACATAATGGTTTTGGAGTACCTAGGGAACCCTCATCCTAGCATCTTTAGAGCATACTCATGCCATGTATAGACTCATTCCACTACCTACACATGTAGAACTTCTCCAACACTAGAATGCATCTCACATGATGAGAATATACATTAACCGACATATACCATACTAGCTAGATAAAGAATCTGGAAACTATCCTACTTCGAGGGAGGGTATTCTACTTGACAAGGGTAGAACTAGGACATATCTCATGTTGGCACATGGTTAAGGCATATTAAGGGTTTCTTTGTACTCTAATTTCATCTTAAGTAGAGTCACAACCACAAGCATATTCACTCGATGCTAGCCTTCTTCTCATAGAATAAGTTCATTAACATAAAGGCATATGAGAAGGTACCATATTTTAGTTTTACAAAATCATAATACCTTTTACCAAGGATGGGTCCTCTAGGGCTACCACTCAATGGTTATAAGGATAACTCAATTACTTCCTTAGAGATGGTTTCATGCCGTTCCAGCCAACCTATCCCTGAGTCCACCATTCACACAAGAAGGATATTATTACGGCTGTTAACTTCAAGGATATCATAACATTCTTTCTATATTAAAGGTTCCAAGTTACTGACCTTCCTTACTTGTTCAAGGTCATATATTTGTCATGCTTATAAGGGCACCATCTTAGGTCTACCGATCCAAGACTATCGTTCGACATTCTTTTATTAACCATCAGTAAATAGTCCCCAAAATACCTAAAAGACCCTTGAACTTATAGGACCTCTTTCCCTATTCTAATATGACAAAAAAACGACACGATAAAATATTGAAAGTCACTGCACGTCACGGGGTGACCTCCACATCCTCATTCTGGAATTTTATTGTACATTGAATGGTTCGCTTTGGACTCGCATCGCAGGGAAAATATTGCCCTTTAAGTGCTGCAGGCGCGACGCGCAGCCACTGCAAAATCTTGGCTGCCTCGGCAGCTTCCTTGGCCCATGTTTGGGTCCTACTTAAGGGACCTTCTGCTGGTCCTTGGGGCGTCGTTCTCAGACGTTTTAAAACTACATATGTCAGTCCCTATGCAGGAAGAATTGATACTCAATTTCACCCTCATACGATGCCCCAAAACTCCACTTCTACAACCTACAACACACTAGTTCAACTTAGTCTAGTTTTCGTACGTCATGGATGTTCTTTGATGTTTCACTTCCATACTCTAAAAACTAAATTATAACGCTGTAATATATCATTTTTAGACCTTACCAACTCATGACACACAACTTAGGATCTAGTTTAACCTAGTTCTTTTTTAAGGGTGTTTAATCATTCATTCTAAATCACATATTAATTCCAAAGAACAACATTTAAATCATTTCAACGACCTCAAGAAAGAATAACCACATAACAATGAGTACTTCTAACTAGGCTTTTATCGATAAACGTACAAAATTTCAAGTTAATTGGAGTCTATAAAAATATTTATTTCAAAATTTGTGACAAAATTCAAATTCAAGTGATTTAAACATCTTTTGAAATTAAAACAATATGGCCTGTATTCTTATCAATATCAATTTATGTCAAATAACCATGTGCAATCATGTTACAAATTTAACACAAACGTAACTAAGGTAAAGAATGAAATTGTCATGTAAAATATCCAATTTTAATCCGACAAACTACTTAAACCAATCTAAATAATTATTTTTGGAATTATCAAATTTCTAGTAAATTGAAGATCAAAAAATTCATGACGACCTAAATTATGACCAAATTTGAAAAATGAATTAATTGTTTTAGGCGTAGTTAAAGATAAAAATAGCATGATTTCAAATTTTCATTATCTTTTAGTAATAATCTCATAAGTACAAAACATACTTGTGTCATGTCTTTTGGCTAAGACACACAACTAACCTCTTAATAACGTATTGTTCTCTCAATTAACACACTTGAGAATTTTTTAACAACCATCATGCTATATTAATGCATAGAAAGTTCCAAGAGTTAAAAGATGCAATCACATCCATCTAGGGAAACTAGAAAGCGAAACAACTTTGTCTACTAACAAAATAGAAAATTTTGCTAAATTATGTACTACCAAATTCCAAGACCTTGGAATATGCATCACATTAACCACTTCAAGGTACTTATAAGATTCCAAATATCATTACAAGTCGTCTCTATCTCCCATGAGACTATAGTTCTTTGTAGTACTATATCCACCACATTTTTTTGCGTCTGATAAGATTTTCCACCCCTTTTCTCTAGCATTCTCCATCACCTTACGAATCACAATCGCTTCTGCAGTGATGACTTTTCCAAAGTTTTGAATCGGGGTGTCAAAGGCATGAAGTATATTACCATAGCCACCACGCCAATGCTTCTGGTCTTCTTTTTCTTATATACACTAGCATCTACAAACACAACAATACCACCTTGTGCCATAGTTTGATTTATATCCTCATTACAAGAATTTATAAATATAGGGGGAGATGGAGGGATCAAATTGCTTTCATACTCATGAAAATAAAAAAAGAGCTTTGTTAAAAATATCCTTAGGATCAACAATTTCTCCATTGAAACTCTGTGAGTTTCTAGCCTTCCAAATTTTCCAAATAATGAAAATACTTAATTTAATCATCTCTATAGAGTGGGGATAATTTTTAACAATTGTAAATAGATCATTCCACCAACCTGCAAAATCCACTATATATTCTAAGCTAGGCCAATTAATGGGGCAAATTTTCCAAACTAATTGAGTATTGGGACACCTAAACAACATGTGATCAATCGTTTCATTCTAAAGTTCACAACCCTTACACACTCCACAAATATGCCTCACTCTCCTAGAAATTATATGGTTGACCGGTAAAACATTCAAAATGCATTTGTGAATAAAGTGTTTATACTTGTTTTTAATATTCATAGACCATAAAAAACTTCGAGAGTACTTTTGATAAAGATTGATTACTGGATTGGGCTCTCTCATTATTCACTTGCTCACACCTAATCATTTCCCTCGCTAAGTGGTATCCTTATTTAACCTTATGTTTCCAAGACTTGGTATGGTGCCAAATAATCTTATAGAAAAAGCATTTGGTTGAAATAGGTATAGAGACTATTGTATGGAAATCATTTGGGCAGAAATACTTCTGAAGATGTTCCAATTTCCATGTATGGGTATTTTCCTCTATAAGATCTTTCACTATCAACTCGACATCTATTTGAGCGAGCATTTGACTATGTTTGAATCCACTAGAGTTAGGAACCCAAGGATCTTTCCACACTTTAATACAATCTCCAGAGCTTACCTTCCATCTAATACTCTTTTGTAAGAGATATCTACCCCAAATAATGCTTTTCCATATCCAAGAATTAATAGATAAACAATTGAATTTAAGGAAGGAAGTATATGAAAATATTTACTTTTCAGGATTCTAAAAAGTAAAGACTCTTCTTCGGTTAAAATTCGCCAATCAAGTTTTGCCAACAATGCTTAATAAAATTACTTTAAATCTCTAAAGCCTATTCCCCCTTTAAACTTATCTAAACATATATTCTCCCATTTTTCAAAGTGCATCTTTGTTTTATCCTTATCATGCCCCCACTAAAAATTAGAGAAGATAGTCGTAATATTTTTACATAAGGAATTCGGAAATTGAAAACATGACAGGGCATAAGATGGAATTGCAGATAATACAGATTTAAGCATCACTTCTTTTCCTGGTGGACTTAGGAAGTTATTTTCCCATCCTTTTATTTTGGATTGCACCCTATCTTTAATAAACTCTAGCACTTTTTTCATAGATCTTACAGCTACCCAGGAAGCCCCAGATAACCCTAACTTATTCCATTGTAGTTGTCCTAACACTTCATTAATACTATGTTTATCAATATCAAAATAATTTTTACTAAAGAAAATAGCCGATTTAGTGAAATTTACCTTTTGTCTGGAACACTTCTCAAAAGTTATTAACATTTCAGAGATTTTTTAGTGTTTTGGGTAGTTGCCTTACAAAATATAAATGAGTCATCAGCAAAAAATAAGTGATAAATTGTAGGACCTCCTCTATTTTACCTTAACCCTTGTATATCCCCACATTATTCTGCATTATTTAAGAGTCTAGAGAGACCTTCAGGACATAAGAGGAAAAGATATGGAGAAAGTGGATCTCCTTGCCTTAATCCTCTAGTAGGTTTAACTCCTCCCAGTATATCCCCATTAATATTAAATTTATATGGTTGTGTGGTGATGCATTCCATAATCCAATTAATAAAAGTTTCATCGAAACTCATTTTAGCAAGTAATTTTTAAATATAAATCCACTCAACTCGATCATAAGTTTTAGTCATATCTAGTTTAAGGGTCATATATTTTTGTTTTCCACATCTTTTATTTTTATGAAAATGAATGAACTCATGCGCTAGGACAACATTATCAACTATTTCTCGTTTTCCAATAAAAGCAGATTGATTTGCAGAGATAATATTGGGTAGGTACACTTTCAGTCTTTTAACAATAATTTTAGCAATGATGTTGTACATTGTAGAGCATAAACTTAATGTTGAAATTGACTCACATCACTAGGATTTTTCACTTTAGGGATCAAAGTTATAAGAGTCTGATTCCAAGAAGGTAGCAGATATCCTAAATTAAAAAAAGCTTTTTAAAGCTTTACAAATATCAATGGAGATAATATTCCAATACCTTTGAAAGAAGAAGGGTGTCATTCCATCTACTCCTAGAGCTTTTGAAGGATGCATATCAAAAACTTCTTGTTTAATTTCCTCGTTTGTTATACCTCTTGTTAGCATATCATTAATCGAATCATCTACTAAGTTAGGAACTAGATTAAGAAGGTGATCAAAATCCGTAGGTCCGGAAGTAGCGAATAAATTTTAATAAAATATTTGTACCTCTATTACAATACCATTATGATCAGATCCAACTTTCATCATATAAAATAAGCCCCTTGATATTGTTGAACTTACGCCTTTGAATCAATTTCCTATAAAAAAGAAGTGTTCTTATATCCTTCCTGAATCCATAAGGCTCTAGATTTTTTTTTTCAATAAGCTTCTTCATCCATATATGCATATCCTAATTGTTTGCGAAGCAACCTTAATTTATTAAGATCAAAATCACTTGGGCCATTCTTCAAATCATCGATTCTACTTTTATTTAAATTTTTTTCTTAGAGCTTTCACTACCCCCTCGAAGCCAAGCTAATAAAGAAGTCCGAAAATTCTTTAGTTCAAATATTATTTTAGATTGTTGAGACCCTCCACCAAAGCTATTCCATGATCAATCAATAGTCCTATTTACCTCTTCCTTGTCACTCCAGCGCTTATCAAAATAGAACCTTCTCTTTTTTTCCCTAAAAGTAATCTGTGTTCAATAAAAAAGCTCTATGATCAGAGGCCTCTGTTTCTATGTGAATTATATTTGCAAGAGTAAAATCTAATCTCTAGCACGGCGAGCTTATGATTCTATCTAGTATCTATTGAATTATAACATCATTTTCTTTAAAGCACCAGCAAGTCCACGTTTTCCAGTTAAGCCTAAATCAATAGCTCCTATAACCCGTAAAACGCTTTTAAAATCTCGAAAGGAAGAGATCTCCGTTACTCTACCACCTAATTTTTAAGAATTATCTATGATATCATTAAAATCCCTTGCCATTACCTATAACAAACCCCAACATAGTTGATCTATATAGCAATTCTAGTAATTGAGTTCTACGAATAGTTTTATCAGTACTTAAATAAACAAAGATATGCCAATATTTATAATCATCTACCAAGTCATGAATGTATGTTTCAATATAAAAAGATGTTGAATTACATTGACATAACTGAATATCTTCATTCCAAAATAAGCATAATCCTCCTGCTAGTCCAGCTGGATCTACCATTATAGTGTGTGTCATATGTAGTTGTCTTTGAATTCTCATTACCATTGTTTCTTAATTCTTTGTTTCACCTAAAAAGATCATATTCGGGGACTCGAGAAGCATTTTATCCTTCAGAAAGGGAACTAAAGGACCCCCCAAGGCCTCGATAATTCCACACTAAAGTCTTCATTGTGAAGAGGGAAGCCATTTAGGGTTGGCTTCCCGATCCACAACATTTTTTTGTTTCTTAGAACTTTTGTTTTTCATCTGATTATCATCACCTTTATGTTTACCCCCCAAATTTTTATTGCACCCATCAGTAATCAGCACATCAATCAAATTATTCTCTAGATAAATTGTTTCCATTTCCTTGTGACCATCTGCAATTTTTTTCCCGATATCCATATGTTTCATATTCTTCCTATTTCAAGCTTCTTTATTAGTACCATTCTGTTTAGCAATAATATTTTTCAAAATTGGATCAGTAGTTATTTTTGTTGTCCCTATGATGGAAGATGTATCCTTACACATTTTTTGTGGAGTAGAGAATAGCTGTTCAGTTTTAGTGTCCAATTTTGCAGCCTCCTCTTGCATCATTTGGTTAGTAACACTAGGATCTTGTAGTCTTGCTTCTGCCTCTTTTTTTTTTATTGAACCATCTTTCGATATCATCATGATCAAATGTATCTCCCAAGTCAATCTTAGCTAACCAATAATATATTCTCGTGCTTCTCTGCCTCCCATTGTGTCGGCAAAAATGGATTCTTCCAGTTTAACGTGCTGCTCCTGAAGTACATCATATAACGGTTCATTGTCATCGTCGTTTTCCAGATCATAGCCAACTACACGAGTAGTGCCCTGAACTATATCATTAGTTTTCTGCTCAGACGATTTAGCTCTTGCCGGAAGAGGTCCTTTATTGATATTCTCGAATAATTGGTGTGGCGCGAAGGACGGGTGATTATTATTGTTTTCAGTATCCCTCTTTGTAGCCCCTCCATTGTTATTCATTGGTAACTCATTTGATCCAGTACCTTCATCACAATCCACAATCTGCTTACCTTTACTAATTGTGAGGCCATGGGAGCACATTCTGATTACTTTGTCTTCTTGGATTATTGCCGGCAAACCGTGATTTTCAGCCCTCATTCATATGCCAAATTGATCTCTCTAAACATTATCATTTTGTACATCGTCCTCTCGAATAATACATGACTTTTTTGTATGGCCTACAATCCAACAGTAGTAGCACAGATATGACAAATTTTCATATCGAATTTCTACCCATTTTTCCTTCGAACCCATCTTTATTAATTTCCCACGAGGTAGGGGATTTTTGATACTCATTAAGACTTTTAGATGTATGTAGTGACCCTCCTTTATTCCATTTTCAGATATAGCGACATCAGACGTACCCCCAAGTGCATGTCCAACCTTACTGCTTACTTGATACGATATCCAATGTATTGGTGTGTTCCAAATATAGAGCCAAATCTCACATATATTAAATATGTGAGACTTAGTATGGAGTTCTGGTTTCCATTGATGTATGTTCAGCAAATTTTATCATAGATCCATGGTGTTCCATACAATACTTTTTTCATGTCGTCTCTGTATCGCAAAACAAACTGAAAGAGATTCGTCCCTACCAGTAAGACTTTAAGTACTACAGGACATCACCAAACCAACGTCATTGTATTTTTCACCCCTAACACACGAACTTGTTTGTCCTCTATCACCTTTCCGAGAAGACTAACTTAACAATTTTCCATGCTCGACATGATATCTTGAACATCAATCTCAATTGAGTCCTTTTCGTCCTCCGTAAGAATAACCTTGTGAAGTCGATCCGTAATGTCGTCGGCCATCCTAAGATCACTGTGCACGCAAGTTGAAAATATGTTAATATGACTTTTGGGAGAATTTGGTTTTTATGCAAACTATAGAGCAACAACGAAAACACAGAGTCAAGATTGAAATAAAGGGATTGAACTGGGCAGTTTACTTTTTTTTTGAATGGATGTTGATTAACATGGATAATTAATGGGAAACGTTGGTAGTTGTCTTCTTGTTTGTATGTGATAAGCATATATGTAGCCCCCCCTTTAAGGAGAAAAGAACTCTAACGTAGAGAGAAAAGAACACTCAGTTTCCACAAGGGATCAGACTTGAGAATTCAGGATATTATAATTCTCCCTTTAAGACGGTGAAAATCTTTAATATCGCTTCTCATGAATTAATTTAAGTGTTACTAATATCTAAAGGTAAATCTCCTTTTAAGTAGATGAACCTTTACTAGCATACATTTATGAATAACAATCCATACATGATAAATTGAGGATATTCTAATGAATCAAAATAAATAGACCACTTTGATAGATTCTATTTATGTCATAATTCTTAATTCATATATTGATACAATATATTATCTTACATGTATAAAGTCTTAAGACTTTTCAATGATTCCAAATAAGTAATTAACTTTCATAGTAACTACTATCAATCATAAGTTCATACATTATAACGTACTGAGAATAATATGTTAATGTAGTAAACAATTATTACGTCACAATTGTTTGCTTTAACCAAAAAATTATTTCTCAACATGCAATTACAATTGTTAATTTAAAAACAATTGCTTTCCTCCATATCCGTCATGCTAACAGTAAAAGGGGCCAGCAAAAACATATGGTTTTGAAGTTAAAAGAATGGACAAAATAAATTATCAAAGTTTCACTACTAGAAATTTAACTTAACTTATGTAGCAACGGTTAGACTATCGTAGCAATAGCTCACATATTACAACGGTTCTAACAGTGGCTGAATATCCTTGAATCTAATAGCACAATTCTTTAAATAAAATGTTGCATCATCCCTATAATTGTCCCTATACCTATAGCTACAAAATTTAGAACTGTCACAATAGATGACTGTTTCGCAACGTTACTAAAACTAGAAAGTGTCGCCATTGTCCAAAAACACAACCAACACTTTTAATTCTAAATCTTTTTCGATAAAAACTTCAATATTATATGTTGTCGCCACTTTAATTTATTAACGGAATTAATCCAAGTTACCAGCACTGAATTATTCAACATTGCCGTGTTTATTGGACAATGCGAATAAATTCCAGTCATCAAACACAGATCAAGACCAACTCTTGAAGAAAACAATGATTGTCACCCCAATAAAGGACAAAACATATCAAATACGTTTTTTTTATCATACGTTAAAACAAACAAAAAATGAAATCATAACGAAAAGCCAAAAGTCAAGGTGCATATAACTTCACTAATGTTATCTATTTTGATGCAAGCATGGTTGGTGATGCAAATTGTTGGAAAACATCTATGCACAACAGAAGCATATAAGACTCTTTAATCCTTACATGAATAGTAGATAACAATATCGTTTATGATAGAAAGTATCATCATGATAGAACACATAAACTTGTTAATATTTAGTCGATATATACCTCTTGAAGCGTGAGCAAATACCATCAAGCAAATTTTTAAATTAGACAGACCTCCAAGAGAATTTACAAGATAGACAATAGCTATGACCTTCTATAGTGATCCAAAGATCACATCCGAACTCTCTCAACACTTGGATGGACAAGCATCAAATAGAAAATTAATCAATCTATCTAGGGTTTGAAGAATCTCTAATTATAGAGATTTCTTCCTAGTGCAAAGAGGAGAAGGAAAACACATTTTATTTTTTTGCCACTAGAAAATTACACACTTGTTTTCTTTTTATGAGAAAACACGTGCCCGTCTCCCATTTTCCTTTTAGAAATAGGATTCTGAGTTCTGGTTAAATATGAGCACTAAAGGGAGCATAAAATTAATTACTGAGGCTTCCTATTATGTAAATAATTCTAAATCATTAATTTGAATTATTCTTACCAAAATAAATTACAAATCATTCAACAAGAAATTTGTTATTTCACTCCTCTATTTATATTTCATTATTCCCCATTAAGCAGTTGTGTAATTCCTCATGTTAAGATTTCAGATACTAATCAAAAAATTATATTACTGACGAATTTAATTGAATGATTAATTTCCTTTAGAGCATTTCTTAACTTAATTCATGTGTTGAATTCATAAATCCACTTGCAAGGTTTGAAACGATGAAAACTTATAAGAATCTCAAAAAGACATATTAATCAATCTATGTAACGAGACAGGAATTCCATCAACCTAACTTATTATTCACCAATATATATTATTATCTTCCAACTTACCAGCTAGCATATTGACCCATCTCAGAATCTCACTTTTTAATATATCAAAATGATAACTAATACATATAGATCATAATAGTTATAACAAGATCAAGAATATAAGTACATTTAATAGTTTAGAGAAATTGTTTTTGTCAGTCAGCTTAAAATAACTATCTCTACTCAATACATACAAATG
>NC_028643.1:51444595-51451753 GCF_001406875.1 Solanum pennellii
CTTTGCTAAAAGACGATTGGCCTTTACTATTTACACAGTTACTTGACCTTTACTATTTACATAATAACTTGACTCTTACTATTTACGATTGGGACCTACTTTAGGACCTTATACTATCAATACCAACATGTTAGTCTCTATTTTACCTAAATTATTTTCGGGGTCTTACAAGTCTAAAGCTTAATCTAGAGCCTAACATGAGAGTCTAAGAGTTGTATGAAGTTCTGCTGAAATTCTAGGAAAACTATGTTTAGTTATGATAAGAAAATCAAGAACTGACTGAAAACAGGGATCCAATGGGTGAAAGGAACCCACCAGTAAAATACCATATCTTGGTGATGAAATCCACCGAAAAATATTCAGATTTTGAGGCTGGAACTATGGGAATATTGTTGCGTTCTTGAACAAGGGTTCTTGACAATTTTCTCTTTTCTTTCTTTTAATTTTCTATGTTTTGATTTAATTATTTGACTTAGGTAAGTTTTATCTATGTTTCTAAGATTAAAGTGATTAAAATATGATGATTTAGGGTCACAATGACATATCTTAGAGTTTAAACAAAGTGGGAAAAGACCAAAAGACCCTTGGGTTAGTTGTTGTCGGACAAAACGACGACCAGAAATGACGGTCCGTTGTTTAGTCAGTAGGTTGGAATGTTTTGACAGGCCTTTACTAAAACGGGCATAACTCTTTACTCGATGGTTTAAGATCTATCGATGGCCCCGTTTGTTGCACCTGCAGATTTTTTCTCAAAAGGTTGTTTTTGGTCTGTTTTGGTTACGGGGTGTTACACATGGTTTCCCAAACCTTGTGAAGATGATGATTCAGATGCATTTGATTACAACTTTTGCATCATTTGTTGGTAATTCAACAACCTCTACCCACTTGGAGACATAGTCCACAACAAGTAGTATGTATTGATTACCTTGGGACGATGGGAAACGTCCCTAAAAGTCTATCCCCCACATGTCGAAGAACTCACCCTTAATATGATGTTCAACGGCAACTCATGCCTCCTTTTAATGGTGAAAAGTCTCTGGCACTGATCACAACATTTCACAAACAAAGTAGCATCATTAAATAAAATAGGCCAAAAGAAACTAGAATGTAATACCTAATGTGCAGTTATGTTGACTCCATTATGTCCACCATATGGTAACGCGTGGTAACTCTCAAACCTTTTGATGCCTCCTTCTCATATTTACACCTTCTTTTCATATTATCTGACCCCTTCTTTAACAAATAGGGCTCATCCCATATAAATAAGTGTGCATCATTAACTTATGTCGACTCCATTATGTCCTACATATGGTCACGCGTGGTAACCCTCAAACCTTGTGACGCCTCCTGCTCATCTTTACACCTTCTTTTCATATTATCTGACCCTTCTCGAAAAAATAGGGATCATCCCATATAAAAAAGTGTGCATCATACTTCAACTTTTGATTTTGGTGTGTTCATGCCCGAAGTGAAATTAAACCATTCACAAAAAAGTTCACAATATCTGCATACCACGGTACCTGATTAATATCAAGAGAAAGAAACTGGTCATCAAGAAACTCTTAACAAATATGTCCCCCATTTTTCATGTGCGATACGTCTTTCAGTCGGGACATATGATAAATTATTTGGTTCTCTGTTCCCTTCCAATCTCTGATTTCCAGATGAAACACTTGGAGTAATAGGATCCACCTAATCAACCTAGGTTTGGCATTCTTCTGGTTGAATAAGTATCAAATAACAACATTATCAATTTAGACTTTCACTTTTGTTCACACCGAATATGATCTAAATTTTTCAGATGCATACACAAAGGCCAACATCTTCCTTTCACTCAATCTATAGTTTGATTTGTTGCATCAAGTGTTTTTCCAGATAGTAGATGGAGTTGAACACCTTGTCTTTTCTCTCTCAAAGAAATGTCCCTACTGCAACTTCACCAACATCGCACATCAGCTCTAAGGGAAGCTCCTAGTTTTGAGCAATAAGAATCAAAGCTTCAATAAACATCTTCTTCAACAAATCAAAAGCATGCAAGCATTTATTATCAAACACAAGTTTCATCTCTTTCTATAATAAGCTGCACAAAGATCTTGTAGTTTCAGAGATGTCCTTCATGAACCTCTTATAATATCAAGCATGGCCCAGGAAGCTTCACATATCTTGGAGGTGGGAACTTCTCAATCACTTCCACCTTCGGTTTCTCTACCTCAAGCCCATATTTAGAGACTTTTTTTCACTAACACAATGCCTTATCTAACCAAAAAGTGGCACTTCTCCCAGTTAAGCACAAGATTAGTGTACTCACACCTAGCAAGACCTCTGTTAAGGTTTATTAGGAAAAGATCAAAAGACTCACCATATATCGAGTAGTCGTTCATGAACAATTCAACAAAGTCTTCCACTATAATATGAAAGATTGACATCATACATCTCTGAAATATAATTGGGGCATTCTACAAGCTAAACAGAATGCATTTAAATGCATATGTGCGATAAGGACAAGTTAAAGTGGTCTTCCCTTGTTCCTCGGAATCAGTGGATCATTGATTATACCATAAATAATCATCAAGGAAAAAATAATACTCATGTATAGCACACCTATGTAGCATTTTATCAATGAAATGTATCGGATAGTTGGGCCCTTCCTGGGGCTTCGTTGAGTTTCCTGTAGTCCATACATATCCTCTGTCTAATGAATATTCATATGGAGATTAACTTCCTATTTTCATTCTTCACCAATGTCTTCCGCATTCTCAGGTACACACTACAGTGGACTTACACACTTGTTGTGAAATATTGGGTACACAATCCCTACATCCAGCCACATGATTACTTCTTTCCTTATAACATCCTTCATCAATGGATTTTGTTTCTGCATATATTGTTCACTTGCCTTGTACCCTTCATCCATGTATATTTTGTGCATACACAGAGGGGAACTAATGTCGTGGATTTCACACATTTGTATCCTAGATCTCATTTCCTCCTTTTCTAAATTAGTAAGGCAGCCTCTATCTATTAGTCAAATAATGTTGCAGACAAAAAAACTGGTAAAGTTTTATCTAAACCCTTAAATGAATACATGAGGTGTGCTGGAAGTGCTTTTAACTCCAGCATAAGTGCTTTTTCAATGGAGGGTGTTGGTGGAGTACCCAGTACCCTATTCAAAGGATCCTAACGTTCTCCACCAAAAACTATCAGTAACACATATAGGAATCACACAATTTCATTAGCCTCATCATCTCCATACACGTCATCGCCCACTAATAATCTCTTGAAGATCCTTTTCTATAATATTCTTGGCTTCTGCCACAATATTTAACGCGGAAATGGAAAACAACTCGTCATATACAACTGCATTTTTAGGGCTTTGTGCTTGTCAAAAACCTCAAATTCATCATAAACCCTCATAGTAAGCTGCCACCTGCCACATCTATCATCAACCTACCAGTATCTGAGAAAGGTATCCCTAAGATGAAAGGGACCTCCGGATTAGGCGCAAAAATCAACACTACAAAGTCTACTACCAAAATTAGAGATCCCACTTTTACTAACACATCTTCCCAACACCCTAAGGTCTAGTTACAAATCTATCTTCCAACTGTAAAATTATGCTAGTTTATCTAGGACTACCCAACCCCACCTCTTATACAAAGAATTCGGCATCAAATTAATGCTCACACCCAGATCAGACAACCCTCGTGCATGCATGCCCTGACCTATAGTAATCTTTACTAGAAAGCTTCCCAGATCATTCATTTTAATAGGCAGCCTGTACTGGATTCGAAAGTTGCATTTTTCACTAAGTGCAACAGTTTCATAGTCGGTCACCCTTCTTTTATTAGACACATTCTCCTTCACATATTTGCATATAAGGGTATACCCTACAAAGAATCCACCAATAGCAAGTTAATGTGAACTTCTTTCAAAAGAAATATAAACTTACCAAAACATTCATCCTCCTTTTGTTTCTTGAACTATTGAGGGACTGGAGGATGTGGTCTCACTATTGGTTGCATTTTTTTTCTTGTGCATATACTTCATTCTTTTTGGGGCAACCTCTTTAGGTTGAGTTTCTTTGCCTCCCAAATCACTTCTCCAACTACAAGCCACATCGTTTACTTACCTTGTTCAACGGTTTAGGATTTGGGTCGATATATCAAGGCAGACCTCCTTGTGAGTATGAATTCTAGGAACTAATGAACTTCACATATTGCTTCTCTAGGTTCTATGTAGCTATTATTTTTCTTATATCAGCAGATAACTAGGGTTGATCTAATATTATCCTTTTAAGCATCTCCTCCACACTCATGTTTCAGGATTATTGTTTAGGTTGTTCCCTCTACATCTGCGGTTCTTAAAGTTGTTAATTACCTTCAGGCAGTACTAATTTTGCCCTAGGGTTTGATTCAAATTTTGACCCAAAGAAAAGTTTAGGTGGTTTCCCCAACTTGGGTTATATAATTTCCTATAGTTTTGTTGGCCTCCTTATACCTGGGCATTTCCTACACAATTTAAAAAGTTTGTATTAGCAGTGCATACCTATACATTATGATCACTTTCTCTTAAGATCTCAAACCAAGATAGTTGTTGTTGAGCTGCATTAACTTGGGAGGGTTGTTGTCCCAATATCATGCTACTGAAACATTGCTCATCATATTCTACATTGCAGAGATCTGTGCAATTAAAACAAAAATCACATCTATTTGTAATATACTTGTAGGTTTTTGAACCAATCCGCCTCCGTTCCACTGTGGATTACCCTAAGAGATCAGGTCCATCAAGGTGTATAGTTCAACATAGGTCTTCCACTCTGGATTACCCTAAGATATCAGGTCCAGCAAGGTGTATCGTTCAACATGGGTCTTCTCTAAGGTCTTTCCTCCTGCAGCTGAATCAAGCAAAATCTTAGTGTCGGGCTCCACATTAGATGATGGTATGGACAAATACATCATTAGATTGATGATTATGAGGGCAACTCATCAACATCGATTTGAACTTCTTCCATGCTTGTTACAAGTTCTCACCACCTTTCTCCCTCAAGCATAAAATGTCACACCTCAACTTAGCCATTTTTCTAGATGGAATGAATCAAATGAGGAACTTATTTGCTAGATTGTCCGGGGTGGTGATTGAATTTGTAGGCTCTTAGCTCAGCCATCAATCTGCATCCACAAGAAGATAGGAAGGGAATAGAGTGATCCTTCCATAATCTTTATTCACTCTAGTCAGATTTTAGGTATCACTGATCTCCTGGTTGTTCTTAATGTGAACTATGGGATCCCCTTGCGAGAGACCAATAAATTGCCCATTCGAGTGCAAGATTTGCAGCATACATCGCTTCAATTCAAACCTCCCACCATCTTCAGGTTTTTGAATGCAAGACGTTACAATGGTAGGGCGTTGGATAGCCACCTCTAAGACATTCATCACATGCCATTGTTTCAGGTTCTTCTACTATTTCCTCAGTTTTTTGTGATTGGACATAGTAATTAACAATTAACCATAGGAATTCAATATTCATCTAGTGTCCTCCTTCTGGGTACGAGTCTTTCATGTTCTAAGAGAAGCAACAAGAATCATTGATCATTGTCCAGTTTGGAGTTTCAAGCAACCTGAAATAGTGAAATGCTAAGATCAGATTGTCAACACTTGTGTCTTTTACATTAAAAAAATAATATATTTACCAATTCTTAAGTCACCACCTGAAGTTCCAAAAACTAGTTGGTGTCAAATCACACACACAAGTTCACGTGATAGTAAAAGTAATAGAGTGGACATTTTTTAGAGTTAGGTATCATTAGCGACAAGGACATACGATTAGAATTGATCAATTCTCTTAAATTGCAATTCCACACATATGTAATTTCCATATTTAAATTTTTTTTAGTATCTACTTCTAACTTAAAATGAAATGTAAATAATATGATTCAATTTCAGGGGTTTAAAAAATGACTTGGGAAATATCAAAAGGCTGCAACTTTTATCTGGAATCATAAAATCAATATCATTTCATTGGGTAATTATTAACTAACGAATCACTGAATCACAAGGTTAGATAAATTATCATGGTCTCCCGACCTCTAATCTTCTACAATACTTAACACTATAACTACATCAATGAGCGGAGATAGATTGATTAAATATCGAGAATTAAGATATCTTCCTACATGGTTACCCAAGCAAGGTCTCTAGGTATATCCTTATCCTAGAAGTAAATAAACCCTACCTATTTAGAGTTTAACAACGCTCCATCTGCCCCACGTTCTATCCTCTTATTCCTCTCCCGAGTTCAATTCGAAAAATATATTTATTTCTATGGTGATCAGGCATGAAATACAAAATTAACAACATAAGAGAGATTCAAGTGATAGTCAACAATAAACCTAAAATCAAACTCAAAATATTACACTCATTTTGTATCCATAAACCTAGAACTTGGGCATTAGCTACACATTGTCCACTAATCAATCATACCATGTTTATAACTCATAACAATAATTGAAGAGAAAAGAGAATGAGAAACAATCCTAAAAGCTCCAAAATATGTCGTCCAAGTCGTCCTCTTTAAAAATAAGGAAAAGAATATTTAATAAATTAAAATAAAACTTTATCTACACTAAAAGGAAAAACGGCCGATTCTTGCCTTCAAGCGCTCGACGAGGATGTCTTCCAGATTATCTTTCTGGACTTGTTGCCTTTTGCGCAACGCACGAGCAATATTATGCTCCTTCTCCGTGGCCCAGAGGGTGCACAAAATTCCTTGGCGCATTTTCTTCAGCTTCTTCCTTGCTCTCTTTTGACCCGAATCTTTCAATTTCTTCCATATTCCCTTATTGTGTGTGTTTCTGTCATTAAGATTACCTACACAACTAATCATTTTAGTTAGCTCATTAATACACAATAGACTCAACACAACTCTAAACACATACATATTGAATTCAAACTAGGCATAAATGTTAACATTCTTAGTATTATGGGATTATAACTATGACCAAGATCAAATTTATACTTAAATAATATACTATTTTGATTAATTACACTTTGTAATACTATTTGATACTTATTACCATTTGTGGCATCACTAGGTTTAATAACCATTTTATATTTGTGTGGCTGTGTGTGTGTGTATATATATATATATATATATATATA
>NC_028643.1:51452391-51548391 GCF_001406875.1 Solanum pennellii
ATATAAATATTTATATTTATATATATGTATATATACAGTGTACATAACTACCCCTCATTCACCTATTGTATCTAAAATTCCCTCATCATACACCTATTATCTCACAAATACCCTTGTCATCCACTCTGAAGTCAAACTTTGCCACATCATTAACGGAGTACCATTTAAAATAATTGAATAATCTTTTTAATCATGTGGCGCTCAACCATTGATTTCGAATTAATAATTTAATATTATTTTAAATGCACCCCTTACCCACGAATTTTAAAATAAACCCGCCTGACCCAATTCAAAGAACCCATCTAATTAAAATAACCCAAAAACATTGTCCACACATATACACTCAAATACCCCAATCAAGTTCTTCAACCAGAAGTGGCTATGTAATTATGCGTATAAGTTAGTGGTTAATGGTATTTAATTAAAACTTTAGTTATGTTATGTTGGATTTTAAAACATGTGAATGGAAGATAAAGAGTTGCATATGAAAAGGTGCAACTATTATAATGAGTTGCAATTTTTATGAAAAATTGAGCTTTTTATGAAAAGTTGTGTATTTTATAAAAAGGTGTGACTCTGATGTAACGTTGTAATCTTTCCGAATGATTGTGGCTTTTCAGAGGTTTGTGACTTTTCATGTAAGGAAAAATAAGAACCTTTTCACACTACCTAGTTTTCTAATATTGACGGATTTCCTCGCATTTTTAAATAGACCAAAATTTCTGGACTTGTTCTACTACTACTAAATCTAGTATTCAAAGTGAACATTACTATCGCTAAGAGGCTTGTTGAAACAAGAATTTTGGGTACTAATACGCTAGTGATTAAGATCTTTCTATCTTGAGAGGACATATTCCAAATAAAACCTTGGATACTATAGGGGAATAAATCCCTTAAGGTGACATTATGCATTCAGTGAGCTTGATCTTCTTCCTGTTTTTTTTAAAAATTCTTATGTGTTACAAATTTTATTTTTGTGAATTAACTTTTGTTCTTTAGTTCTTCTGTTCTGCACTAGTTCATTAAACATTCGTAACTTTGTGTTTCTTCAAAGTTATTGCAATTAATAAGATTTATTAAACATCGATTGACAACAATCATAAGGAAAATAGTATACTATTGGTGTTTCTTGTATTGTATTGATTAGGAGAAACAAATAATGGAAGTAGAAGATAAGTGCATTACTTCTCCATAATTTTTTGCTTTGTTTGGCAAACTCGAGATGAGAATGTACTATTTCACTTACAGATTGTACCAGATAACTGTCTTATTATTTATCTAAGGAGGAAAATATATTTTGAAGGTTATGAAATTTTATATTTATCATGCGTGTCTTGGTAAAAAGTTATGAGAATCGCATGTATTTTTGAATTAATGTTCCTTGGTAAGTATTGTTGCCTTTAAAATTTACTAGTTTGTAGAATGAGATATGCATATTTTTATTTAATAAAATAGTGTGTCAAAATGTTATATTTCAAAGATTATTTGAAAATAAAAAACATTTCTATGGGATAATCTAAAAAAAATTTTTATTTGTTGGGAAAAAACATTTATAGCTTTTTACTCCTTGTGAACGTGATTGTGTATGATTATTGTAGAATGAAATTTTTTATTGTTTACTACTTTGGATAAATTTGACTATGCAATTGGTTTGAACAATATGAAAACATCACATAATAATTCACTTTTATAGCTTTGATTATCTTAAACTCAATGTTATATAGAAATAAATTGTACAATTTTTTGTCATTAATTTAGGTATTCTGAAAACTAAATGGAATATCTATTTTTTATAGAGGAAAAATGCTAGTGACATAGTGTTTATGAGTTTTTTGCCTTTATGGAATGAACTTTGATATTTTGTAAAGATTGTCAAAGAAAATTGAAGAACTTTAATTCTTTCATAGAATATTGTTTTCAAATGATGTTTCATATTGCCGATGACATTTTGATATTATCCAAATAATATGTGAAAAAAATATTTTAAAATACTTGAAAAATATTGTTGAGATCACATTTGGGTTCTTTTCTTAAGAAAAAGATAAAATTAGACCCACAAAATTCTTCGAGTATATTTCATATTGTGGTGATGGAGTTTCTCTTTTACTAGTATATGATGTGACTAGTATGAAACTACAAAATTAAATATATACTTTTTCAAAATAATTGTGATCTTTTATGAAAATGTGTCACTTAAATTTTTGTGATTTTTCATGAAAAAATATGTCTATTAAATATAACTATATTCATAGACATGAATCTTGGTAAATTATCATTCGTAATGTTTTGTAAAAAAAAGTATTTGGACTTTATTACCTTAATTGGAATTAATGAAACATTGTTAATCGGTAGTTCTATAACAATCTAGTTGAGAGTTATGGAAAGGCTCTTCCGAAAGTACCATTTGACAAGGTGATGACTCCAAACATTGTTCGTATCACACAAATAAATTCTAAGAAGTTGGAACAAAATATTTGTTAGAAATAGCTACCTCGCATAGAGATTTTCAAACTCAATATTATTATTTGTGCTTACATGCTTGAGCCAAACTGTTTGAGACATGAACAGTTGTGACATTTCAATTATAAAACCTTTTAAGAAAAACCGATCTATTTAGAAATTTTGTCTAACTTTGAGTGCAAAATAAAAATGTCGAGTCTGTGTGGAGTCTAAGTATGTTGAGAATTCTTATAAATATGTTGTGAGGAATTCTCATTATTTAGAATTGAGTTACAGTGACATTTTTATATGAAGTCAACAGCTTCTCGTGGTTAGAAAAAGTATTGGGAATTCCATTAGCAACGACTACGTGTATTTACTGACTGATAAGGATGAAGCAATAGAAACGTCTAGAAAATATGATATTGAACTTGAATATATGTTGGGAAAAAGATAAGAAGTAAAGAGAGTATAATTATCATTTTGCAATAATATGTTTGAAAAGTGGAATTATTCACCAAACTGCTGCTCTATTCACCTCCATATAATAGAAAAATACCCTTCGAAGGAAATGACTGTTGCACTGCTTGTTTGTTAAGGTTTAGCACAAAACATGTGTCGAAGAACTATCCTTACTACAAAAGGTAACAACAAAAGATTTTGTCTTTTCAGAAAAAAAGCAATAAAAAGTTTTGTTTGTTCAGGGCACAATCTATTCCATATAAGTCTTGGAAAGGAATGAAATTAAACTTGAAATATTTCAAACAGTGATGGTGTATAACTTTAACACCCCGTAGACAAAACAAACCAAAAGCCAGCATTTAAAAAAAAATGTACGTGCAATCAATGGTGGTATCAGCGGACCGTAGTCTGACCCACGATCGTCCTGCACAACCGTCGATGGGATCAGAAACTCCCAAAAATTTCATCCCAGAAAATTTGTTAAGTCTTGGACTACGAATGGACTTACGGTCTGTATTCCATGACCATCGATTAATACTCCATTAACCCACTCTTTGACAAGAGTTGTGGATGATCAGCACGGTACGTAGGTGGACGTATGGACCGTAGGTGGAAAATATGCAGACAATAAAGGGGAAATGTAGTTGGGTCAACTTCAAATGGTTATAAATCTTAGCGCAAAATGAATTAGGTGTCCCATGATCTACCCACGGATAGATTATTGAATTAGATTTCCATAGCCACTGACCTTGCTAAAATCATACATTCGAGTAATAAGTTATGCCCATTTTAGTGAAGGACTGTATAACAGGCCTAGTCGACGGACCCAACGACGGGGCGTCGGTAAGACGATGGACCGTCAGTCCTGGCCGTCGCTTGGTCCGGCAACAACTTTTTTCCTGGGGTCTTTTTGGCCTTTCCCACTTTGTTTAAACCCTAAGTTACATCATTTTGACCCTAAATCATCATATTTTAATCAGTTTAAGCCTAGAAATATAACTAAAACATATTCAAGTTAAATCATAAATCAAACATAGAAAACTAGAAACATGATAGGAGAAAAATCTCACGAACCCTAATTCAAGAACGCAGCAAGCTCTAGAAAGTCCAGCCCCAAAACGTAAGTATTTTTCCGTGGATTTCATCACCAGGTATGTGGGATTTCACTAGTGGGTCCCATTCACCCGTTGGGCCCCAAGTTTATAGTCAGATTCTTGATTCCTATATCATGATTAGACCTAGAGTTTCTAAAACTTCAAGAGAACTGCATGAACTTATTAGTTTTATGTTCCAAATAAGATTATCATGATATTATTCATTTTATTGCATGAATTTCAGAGCCCTAGCTCTGTATTTCTTTAATTCTTGAATTACACATGGTAGGTCAGATATTTGAGACACTTTAGATATACATGCCTCGGTTATAAATGCATAATTACAAGATTAATTGTTGGATTATCAGTTTACTTGTTTAGTTTCAAGCTATACAACATTAAAAAAACTCAAATATACTCAGTTAATTTGCATAATTCATTGGGAGTAGCATAATACCAAGTTGAACTAGGGTTTAGTATACCGAATAGTCCAAGAACTACTAGACAAGTAGGATGAAAGTCCCCTTTGTGGGCAATCAGTTTAGTTATCACACCAGCATGTCTTTATACCTTTGGCAATGTATATTGGGTCCTCTCGATGCTGTGTATACGTCGGACTCCATATTTAGCTTATGTGGTTTTATTATCGGTTATTTAGTATCTCCCACAGATTAGTCAGATTCTCTGCATTAACCATTTATCAGTATATTCAGTATTCAGTTTCAGCATGTTATAAATTGGTCATTACATCCAGTTATATGATAATTCAGTTTATTTGTTAGATTATTACTTGCTATGATGCTTGTTCAGTTATGTTTTATTTAAGTTTTACTCTATCCTACATGCTTAGTACCTTTCAAGTACTGACGCATACGTTCTATACATATTCTCATGAGGTAGGTTCAGGTTCATAGCATCCACATCATGCATAGATCGACTTTCAATCTCCAGTTCAGCAGATTCAGTGGTGAGTCCTCATTTTCCAGGACAACAATCATGAGTGTAATTTCACTCTTTAGTCATTTAGTTTATGTTTTCTCTAGATTTAGATTGGGGCTTCTCCCAGTATTTCTAATCTAGTTTAGAGGCTTGTTTCATACATAGTTAGATTCAGCTTAGCATTGAATTAATATTTCTTTGTATTAAACTCTTTGTGTTACAATATCTCAGTTATAGAATATTGGTATTCCTTATCTTTTGAGTTTAAATTTATGATTTTGCTTCCGCAACAGTTTATATTCTTTAGTATGCTCATGCACATGCCAGGAGGGTTATCTTGGGATAACTTGTGGTCCTAGGTTTCATGTCCGTATCTCGAGGGTAGCTTGGGGCGTGACAATACAAAAAGTCCAAGTTCCTATTCCTAAAAGGATTATAATAGGACCTAAGATTGTGGACTTTAAGCTTAGACTTATAGCCTAGTTAAAAGTCTAAATGACCTTTGGAAGAACAAAAGGAGAATGTACTAAATATAGAGATTCAGAGGCGTAGTAAATTTCAAAGGGCATCTACTTTCTTTGAATATGATTTTGTAACATTTCTTGTGCCTTCTGTAAACTCATATTTTTTTTTATAGATGGTGTGAATAGTTAGATTGATTCAACCTTAAGCAATATTAGTTGAAGTTGGTTGATCTTCCTCAAGCAAATATGCCTTTGGTTTCAAAGTGAATCCTCAAAAGGAATATAAAAGTCAATTGAACTGTTTACAACTATAAAGCAAGATTTTTTGTCAAAGTTTTAAGACAAAAACAAGGTCTTGATATTTCCGACACATACTCGCCAATAACTAGAATTACTCTCATTTGGATATTGATTGTGTTAGATGTGGTATATGACTTTTAAAATTATCAAATGAATGTGAAAACATCTCTCGTAAACAAAGAATTGGTTAAAGAAATTTACATGGAACAACCTGAGGGTTTTGTAGTTTCTGGTAAATAAAAGAACGTGTGGGAACTTGTTAAGTCACATTATGGACTAAAAGAAACACCCAAACAATGACATAAGAAAGTTTAACAAACCATGTTTGCAAATGGATTGAAGAATGATGGATGTAATTAATGTGTTCACATTAAAATCACAAATCATTGTTTGTTTGTAATATTTGTTATATGTTGATCATCAATAGAGACACTAATTACACAAATGCTACTAAATGTGTGCTACAAAGAACGTTTCAAATAAATAATAGTGGAGTTGTTGATGCGATCTTAGGTATAAGAATCCTTAGGACTCCATAATGTTTAGCATTTTCCACGGTCTCATTACATTGATAAGGTAATTGACTAGTTCAAATATTTTGATTCCATTATTTTCAAGTATACAATAAATGTGAGTTTTGAATTCAAAAATAGTGAAGAAGAAAGTGATTCACAACCGGAATGTAGTCGAGTATTTTGTTATATAATGTATATCACAAAGTGTGTGCGATCAGATATAGCATTTTCTATTAATGAACTTAGTTAATTCACAAGTGATCCTAATAAAACTAATTAGATGGTAATAGAAAGATATTTGGAGTATTCAAGAAATACTTAAAACTATGTCTTGCATTATAACAATATCTAGCAATATTGAAACGATATAGTAATGCAAATTGAATCACTGGACAAATGAAGTAAAATTCACTAGTTGATATGTATTTACTCTTTTGTAGGGGAGCAGTCTCTTGAAAATATTTCAAAGGAGACATATATTACTAGCTCTATAGTGATCTCTGAGCTAGGTGTTGAAGATAAGGTTAGTGAATAAGTTGAAAAACTCTAGAATTGCTTGATAGATATTAATTTTATGACCAAACAATTGGCATTACTATGCATACACTTTGATAGTGAAAATTCAATAGGTAGGTCATGGAACATGTTGTATAACATAAATACTCGTCATATAGAACATAGATATGATACCGTTAGAAAATTACTCTCTAGTATCAAAATTGACTATTTAAAAACAATGGATTATGTGTCAGGCCCACTTATAAAAAGCTTTAAATAAAGAGAAAGTTGAAAGATCATCTAAGGGAATGGATTTAATTGTTACGAAAAGTCATTATGACAATAAATCTATCTAGCAGACTGGAGATCCCAAGACCTAGATTTAAGGGAAAAAGAGAAGTTATGATTGACGTTTCGACATTGTCAACAAACTCAATCAATTCTTATGATGAAGACAATGGTCATGAACAAAATACAACATTAAGTCTTGTTAATAAGAGCTTAATGATTTGCTAAGTTTCGCAGATTTGACGAAATAGTCTATCTACAAGATAACACGGTTAGAGATCACCTATGTGTGTGAAGTGTAAACCGATTTAAAGAAATTTATTGTCAAAAGTATATTCGCTATACACTCATGAAACAAGGGGGTGTTCATTGCTAAAACATTCTATATGAACCATAAATGGTAAAGGGTTAATTGTGTGACATATAGTTATCTAGGTATATACCAAAGCTCGACGGTTCGAAGATACCGTACATAATAATTGACCCAGTATATCCGACATATGTTCCCTAAGGAAAATACAAAGAAAACCTACTTATCGAGATGTCATTAGTTCTTTCTTGGAAATTACATATACTTCTGTGTTTCTTTCTCTTGGAGTTAGTCCCCATTCATGCGAGAGATTGTTGGATTTTAAAAGGTGTGAATTGAAAATTAAGAGATCTGACTTATATGAAAAGTTGTGACTTTTATGAAAATTAACGACTTTTATAAAGAGTTGCGATTTTTATCAAAAGTGATGACTTTTATTAAAAGTTGTGTCTTTCATGAAAAGTTGTAACTTTTATGTATAGTTGTGATCTTTATAAATGATTGTGACTTTTCAATGGTTTGTGACCTTTCATTAAAGGAACAATAAGAACCTTTTAACAAAATTACACATTATTCCTAAAATTGTCCAATACTAACATAATGGTAATATATAGATTTTGAGCCTAACTCAACCTTGAAAGTTAGCTCATAAGAAGTAGATTGTCGAAGGTCATATAAGGAAACCATATATCCCTATTTAATCCAATATTAAACTCTTCAACAATTAGATATTAAAAAATATATGTACTAATAAAATTCGGGATTAGGTCATGAAAAATATATGTACTACTAGAATTAGTGATTAGGTTTGGAACATTATAACTTTTTATAAATAAATATTTATTGATTGTAACGACTTCAAGACCCAAGAAACCACAAAAGACTAAAAATTAAATTAAAAAATAGCATGTACAAATAAAAATAGAGTCCAAGTCTTCCAAAAATGTAACTTCTAAAAAATTATTGTTTAGATCTTTTGTAAATGCAAGACCTAAAAATTCAATACAATGAACTTGAAAATATATGTACTAATATATTTAGAGTTCAAGTCTTAAAATAATATAACTTCTAACAATTTAGGGCTTATGTATTGTAATTTCAAGACTTAAAACACCAAAAAATAATTTTGGAAAAAATATTCGTACTAAAAGAATTCAGATTTATGTCTTAGTAAAATGTATTTCCTAAAAAATTATGAATAAAATATTGTAACTTCAAGTCATAAAAAACCAACAAATAAAAATGAAATTTAAAAAAATGTACATACTAATAAAATTTTAAAACTTAGGTCTTGAAAGATGTAACTTCTAATATATTGTTATCGAGGTCTCGTAAACGTATAACAAATCTAAGGTATAAAATATTATTTTTAAACATTGCATGTATAAGACATTTTTGTTTTATCAGCATGTATTCTGGCATTCATCCAAGATCCATACTATCTAACTAACGATATTTTAATAAATAAATTTCGAATCTACAAAATTAAATGTCTTGTGTTTTACTATCTATTGTATAAATTCTGAATGTGTCTTCTACATTTTAGTTAAAATTGAGATCATATTGATATAGCTAAAGCCATGAGGATAGTCTAGTCATTCAACATAAAACTTATTCAAATTACCTTCTTAGAATGAAATATTTTCTAATATCCTAAGTATGATAAATAAATGTTTTGTTTCCCAAAATTCTAACTTACCATATCTTTCATGTATATATATATATAATCAAATGTAGAAGTAATCCCTAGGGTTAACTTTTGGTTGCTCTCAACCCACAACAATCTCCAATGACATAAATCCACATAAATCATGTAAATCGATTTTCCTCTTCCTACTATATTCCTTTAAACTATTTTAAGGGTTCAAATTTTTACTCATAGTTCTAATGGAGTTTTATGAGGAGAATTTGATGTTGTGTTTGGAATTTATGAGTTTAAGTTCTTTGATATTCTTTAATTGATTCAAGAGTGTTTCTAGAAATAAGATTTCCTATATGCACAAAGTACAGGTAAGGTTTGGGTATGTTGTTGTCTTTAGATCGACGAAGTTAACGTTTTTCAGAAACAATTCTAGTGCTTAGGCTTTCTCTAAGCCAATGGTTTATCAAAAGAGTCTCTCTTGGTTAAGGACACAAATAACATATGAAATTCAAATAAAATTATTTATAAAATTTTACTTTTGGATAAAAACAATAAATTTTTTGTCTTGTATCTTCATAGAAGGACTTCTTTGACAAACACCTGAATGTTAAAAGGAGTGTTTTTTTTGTACGTTTAGCCTAGAAGAAGAGTCTAGCTATATAAGGCCGCGAGAAACGTAAGAATTCCTATTCTTCCAAGCTTTCCAAAATTTTTTAAAATTTAATTGATTACGTTTATCAAGAAAGCAACAATTGTAAATGGAATATATTTCAATTATTAAAAAGAATGAGTACAGAGAAATGGCTTGTCTTAATTTTTTATCTATAACGAATCTCCTAATTTGAATAAAAAATAAATTTTTTTATCATCACATAATATGACCAAAAACAAAAGAGGTATATATTATAGCTACTACAATAACAACATACCAGATGTTATCCCATAAATGAGATGTGTGAGACTACAATTGTGCCTTACTCAATACAGAACTTAAGTTGTTGTTTGCACTCCTTTCTTTATCCCGTTTACATTCTTTTACCCTATGTTGTTTATCCTATTATCTTGAAGGTTGTCATATGTGGTCCCTCTCGTTGTCATCATTTGCCTAACCCATCAGCCTAGGTTAATCATTTCAATATTTTTGTTTTCTCTTTAATATATTTTGCAGTTCATACTCATATTTTGTAATGAGATCCAAAGGTTGTAGAAACTTGTAATCTTCATCCATATCAGTTTCATTCTGCATTATTTAGTTATTATTGGTAAGTTTAACATTATCAAAAGATCTAAACTTCAGATCCAAAAATCAGAATATCAAAATGGTTGCATTACATATTGCTCCAATTTGTTATTAGTTCAAGATAATGAATACCCTTAGGTGCAAAAGGTAACAAGAGCACCAATTGAGAGGATGAAAATATAATTCCTCCTAGTTCACAAATGGAATATAACAATTCTAAAATAAGAGCACAATGGAAGGAATTATTCTTCCTTGTGGTGCTCTTGTTACATTTGTGCAAAAGCGTATTCTTTAGCTTGAACTAGAAACAAAATGAGCAATGTTAAGCAAACATTTTGATATTCTTATTTTTTTATTTGAGGTTTAACTCCTTTGATAACTCTAAGCTAATCAATAATAACTAACAAAATTCAAAAAATATAACTTATATGGATGAAGACATTCAGTTTCTACAACCTCCGGATTTTATTACAAAGAATGTATATGATCTGCAAAATATATTAAAAATTTTAAATAAATGTTGTATCCCGAAATTCTCACTTAACATTTCACTCTGTATATATCTTGAGGTAGAAGTTAGAAGTAATCCCTAGGGTTTACGTTTGTTCGCAAACGATTCACAACAACCTCCGATGACCTAGATCTACATGAATCAGGTAAATCAATTTTATTCTTCTAAAAATTTTCCTTTGTACTATATTTGTGGGTTCAACTAGTCGTTCAGATTTCTAATAGAGTTTTATTTGAAGAATCTGGGGTTGTGTTTCTATTTGATGAGTTTAACTGTTGTGATATCCTTTCTTAATTTAAAAGTGTGTATTGAAACAAGATTTCTATCTGCAGAAGATACGGGTAAGGTTTAGATATGTTGTTGTTAGATGAGTTAAATAATGCAATGTTAACCTTTTTTTGAAACAATTCTAGGGCCTAAACTTTCTTTAAGCCAATGGTTTGTCAAAACACTATCTCGTAGTTAAGGACGCAAATAATTTATGCAATTTAAATCAAATCATTTAGTAAGAGTACTTTTGGAGAAACAATATTTCTTTTTTGTTGTGTGTGTTCAAAGAACATTTTTTTTCCAAACACCTCCAAATTATATAGGAGAATCTTTTTGTTTTTGTGATTTTAGCCTCCAAGAAGAATCTAGAAAAATAGGCTACTATAAACATAGGAATTCTTATTCCTTCAAAACACACTCAAAAAACCTAAAAGACTAAAAAAGGAAACAAAATAATGATTATTGGAAATTCAATCCCTCACCTTACTATCAAGGTCTAGCATATAGGAAGAAATCACCTAATGATTTTTGTCCTTTTAGGATGTAAAGTCTAGCATATCATTGTTCCTGGTTTTTGGCCTTGGGTGAATTGGTCCTGGCTTACCTCTTTCGTTTTTTCTTTTTTTTTTCGGGTACAATATTGAGGCGCACTTAAGCCCTCAAACAAGGCTGAAAATTGGGTGAGCGCTTCGGCTTGCTGGATGTGCGTACATAAAGGGGGAAAGTAGGTCAGCTAAAATATAACAAACAAATATTACAAATAAGCATACATCTAACCTTGTGGAAATAATTATACTTACAATTATTAGTTAGGAATGAAGCACATATATATTTTTTTTCTCCAATTGTTATTTCTTTTAAAGTCCGAGAGGATATTTAAAACCCCAAAAGTTGAGTTTAAATTATAGAATGATTGCAATCTAGTCTTTATCCCCTTGCGAGTAAAAATAATCCAGAGAGACATAGCTTCAATTTAACAGTCGAGGAAATGATTGTTTGTGTGCAATGAGACCAAAAAGGAATCTAATATATTGCACCTAACGTTTTGATTTTATGATCTTACTTGTTTTGTTTTATTGTGTATCTATGTAATGGTTCATTTAATGCTACAATGAACCCATGGCATGTTGAACGAGGGAGTCTTCTTATTAGTGTAAATTCTCACACGTAGTGGAGGCGAACACATAATGTCTAATATAATTAAGGCATTCTTAATAAATAAGCTCAAAGGTGATCGCCTTGTTAATGGTTTGTTTACTTGTACTCAGTAGAACTATCAATTAGTGTTATAAAAGGATATCAACTTTGATGAATAGTGAGGCGAAGAACAGACTTTGCGCCTATTACTGGCAAGGTGAGGTGACCTCCCAATGGCAAGCAAAGGCTAGGCAATGGCAAGTTATGAGTGGGAGGTCAGGTAAGCCAATAAAGGCATTAACTTTTTTTAAAAAATAATTGTTCGGGTTGTCTGTGCTTGTGTTGGTGGTGGTTTGTATTATATTCTTTAGGCTTAGAATTCTCAACCTCTTTACTTATCATGTTGGCTTCTGTAAGAGCAGTAGGATATCACCAGCCTTTGTCATATTAAACTTGGAAGGATTAATCATTGAACTTATTACTTTGGCAGCATCAATTATGTTAACTTTTGGTACTTAAAGTTTTGAAGTAGAAGCAATAGTGCTATCAATGTTATTGTCTAAAGTATCATGAAAATTAGAAACATTAGTCCCTTTATCCATTATGGTCCCATTATCTGTAGAAAAAATACCATTCTCCTTAATAGGATTTTCGCTGTTCTTCAACTCATTTTTCCTCACCAGTGCTCTACATTGAAGAATTGAATGCCCCAAAAGTTTTTGATACTTTTGGAAGTTGGGCTATTGGAATAAGGAAAGTCTAATCCTTATTTTGAAAGGGAAGTTTAATTTTTTCCTCCCCCTTTTATTTTAATTGATCATTGAAAGTTACTTGAAGGTCTAAACTGAACTTAGTATTTTTACGATGTTAGAAACCGAGTTAGAGTTTTTGAAAGAAGAGACAAGAGGAGGGGAAAAGAGGAGAGAGGAGAAGAATGTTATACATTCGTTTAGATCATCACGTTTAGGTTGTGGATTTTGTATGGTGTGATCCGTATATGGTATGTTAGAGCACATAGACTTAGGTTAGTTTACCCAAGCGCCAATAGTGATTGAATTTCATAGAAGTTATTAGCATTGAAAGTTAATTCGTGAGTTCGAGATGAAATGCGTTTAAATTCTTGTGGGTTGTGTTGTTGGAATTTTCTAGAGATTTATTCTGAATAATATGATGTTTATAGATGGTATAAATGATTCCATGTTTTTGTAGAAAGAATCATTTAACATTAAAGGGTTTAAAGATGAAAAACGATCAACAAATGTCTTCAAACATCTAGGGTTAGGGTAGGGGGCGCGCCAGCCAGCACACCTAAAAAGGGGCTCTGAATTTTTGGCTCTGCTGCTTCACACTATCCTGGACACCCTAGAAAGACCTTTAAACTTTGGGGGCTGGCGCCCGCGCCTCTTAGATCTTTAAGGAGGACAGTTCTCCCCATTCGCTCCCTACCTTCTAGTACATGTTCATTATGAATGTGCCTATGTTGTCAAGTTGATTTCAAGACTATAAGGTATATATAAACATAATTGAACAATAAATAAACATGAGATCCTTAACCCTGAATGAATAATCCAATTCAATGATAGTTAGGATCTAAGTCAATAGAATTTAAGAGTCAAGTGTAGAAGTTGAGAAGCAAGTCAAAGCGAAGTTTATAATGTTTCAAAAGTCTTTAACAAAATTTAACTCTCTTTTAATACTTAAGTTTCAAGTTAAACATAGATCAAAGAGTTGATTTCATTTCTCAAAAATCTATAAGGAACTAAGTATTCCCAAAGAGGTTATAAATGTTTTCACATTTGAGCAAAAAAAGGGAACATCAAATTGAAAAGAGATTTTAAGCTATATTTTGATTAATTTTCTCAAACCAAAGAAAGAATTTTTTTGTAAAAAAACCTATGAGCTATGTATATTTTGTGAGCAGTATTGAGCACCGATATGGGGATGCAATTTCATATTAACTCAAGTCTCCATAAACCATGTAGCTATCATGGGTAGTAAATGATCATACTTTATAGATGACTCCTTAAGATATAACATAGAGTAGTGGATCCGCAAAGTTAAGTGTCCTTTATGAAGGAAAAGTATAGGAGAGTTCTAGCAGCGTGGGCTAGACATTTTATCATTTCTTAGTCTCATAGTGTTGGTTATCTGTCAGATAATTTTCCACAAAAACTATATTACTATATTAATGAGTTAAGTTTAATTTGTTATTGAATTTCCTTTAACGAATTATGTTGTTTTTACTGTTTTACAAAGCTTTTCATATATTGCATATGTTTCTTTGCTTTTTTATGAGTTAAGTTATTCATAAGTTATGAATAGACAAGGTCAGTGTTTCTTTCATAATCTTTTCAATCCTATCTTATGTTTCACATTCCAAGTTGATTGATCGTCTACAAAATGTACTGATGCAGTTATCCTACATCATCTTATGATACAAAAACACGTAGCCAAGATTAGCACAAGCACCTTGTTGATCAGGTTTAGCACTCATAGCCAGTTGGTGAGCCTCCTTGCATTCCGGAGGACTCTATATGTTCACATTTTCTTTCTAGGTTTTACTTGTTATGATGATCGGGGGTCTCGTCCCAACATCCCTATTTGTTTTAGAGGCTTTATAGATAGATAATTATACTTCTTTAGTCTTATTTATTTTAGTTTTATTCATTTAGTACTTGTTTTGCCTTTTTTTTTGATATGTTATTTATTAATTAATTTCATGAGTTATATATCTTGTGTTTAAATCTTCCGATGAGTAAAAAACACATGACAATAGTTCGCTTGAGGCCAAAAAAGGATTTCAAGTGTCGTACACGCCCAGGGTACAGGCTCGAGGCATAACAAACATGGTATCAAAGCACAGAGTTAAAGAGTCCTAGGGAGTCTATGAAGTCTTGTCCTTAGATTCCTAGTTATCGGTATGAAGCTCACCACATCAATAATTAGAAGGCTGTGAAATACATGGAATATCCTCATTTTGTTCATACTCATTTTGTAAGTTAGAGATAAATATTCAAAAAATTTCATTCTAATTCATCTTTCACATACTTTTATATAATTACGCCTCCATGAAGAGCTTTCAGAGGTCGTCCTCCTAGACTTAAGGTTGTGGAGTAAGGGATATTCAATGCACCTGAGGTGCAACCCCAAGGAGAAGTTACAAATGCTCAGTTCCGTGAGACTATGCAGATGAAGAGCCAAGAAGTGACTAATAAGGTTGGGAGATAGAGAGGAGCAAAATAGGAAGTTACTCATACATCAAGGATCAAAGAGTTCTTGAGGATGAATCCTCCAAACTTCATTGGTTCAGGCACTAATGAGGATACAAAGAACATAATGGAAAATATGAAAATGGTATTTGATGTTAAGTTTGTTGTCGAAAATGAGCGAGTTGAAATTGATGTATATCAATTGAATAGTGTAGCTAGGACTTGGTTTGACCAGTGGAAAGGGGATAGAGTTGAGGATGAATGACCTGCGAGTTGGGCTGATTCTGGGAAGCTTTCTAGGGGCGTTTTTCCCTCCTAGAATTGAAAGAGGCCAATAAAAGTGATTTACTCACAATTATTGAGGATAGTCTACGAGTTCATGAATATGGGTTGAAGTTTACCCTATTGTCCAATTATGCTCCATAGATAGCTGATGAGGACTAGGATGACTTCGTTTGTTGCTACATTGTCCCATCTATAAAGCAAAACAGGTACTTCAACTATGTTTATTGGGGGCATGGACATGTAAAGGTTGATGGTCTATGTGCAGCAGGTTGAGGAAGAGAAGTTGAGAAATAAGGATGAATTCAGAAATAAGAAAGCAAAGATAGGGAATAAGTTCAGCTGCAAAAAGGTAGTGTCAGTCGTTTCCCCTTATAGGAAATGGCAAAGGGGTCTGCTTCCATCATCTTGTGGTGCACGTACACCCTTGATCAAAGATGAGTATAATTGTCATAATTCCAAACACATCAAGCTACACCGACATTGTCTCAAGATATTGTGGCTCAAAGAGGTAATTGGGCTCCTGTGTGTGCTAGGTGTGGTAGAAACCTCCTAAGTAAGTGTCCATGGCGAGACATGTTTCAAGTGTGGGAAATAGAGGTAACTTCATAAAAGAGTGCCCTATAAATAGGAAGGGTAGTGTAAATCTTGGAAAAAGAGCCCAATCTTCATTAGTTTCTCCACTAATCATGGTTGCACCTAGGAGCTACTTCCTGTACTGCTAGAGGAACAAATCATCCTTATGCTATCACTAATCGCCAAGAGCAAGAGAACTCACCCAATGTTGTCACTGGCATGATTAAAATTTTTGCTTTTGATGTTTGTGATTTGTTATAACCAAGAGAAATTTTATCTTTTGTAACCTTTTATGTTGCAAATCAGTTTGATATTATTCTTTAGAAACATTGTGAACTCTTTTGTGCTTCTACACCCGTTGGAGAGTCTACTCTAGTTGAGCAAGTATACAGTGATTGTGTAATTTCCATCAATCAGAAAGACACCATGGATGATTTAATTGAGTTATACATGGTAGATTTGATGTCATCCTTTGTGTAGACTGACTTCATGCCTTTTATTCCTCAATTTAGTGTAGAACTCGAGTAAAGTTTTGGTTTCCAGATTAGTCAATCTTAGAGTGAAAAAGAAGTTCAGAAGTGCCTAAGGGTCGTTTAGTTTCATGTCTTAAGGCAAGGAAGTTAGTTTTTAAGGTTTTTTTTATCACTTGTTCAGAGTTAATGAATAAAGTGTTGAGGTACCTCATTTTCACTTAGTTCTAGTAGTAAAAGAGTTTCCAGAAGTCTTTCCAGATGATCTTCCTATAGTATATCCTGAGAGAGAGATAGACTTCAGTATATATCTTCTTCAAGATACTTATCTGATATATATTCCGGCCATATAGAATGGCACTAGGAGAGTTGAAAAAGGTAAAAGAGAAGTGGTATGATTTATTCTATAAAGGATTTATTAGACCATGTGTCTCTCACTTTGGGGAGCTCCAGTCTAATTTGTGAGGAAGAAGGATGGTTACCTGAGGATGTGTATAGACTATCGTCGATTTAACAATTTTACCATTAAGAACAAGTATCCTATTCAAAAGATTGATGATCTTTTTGATCAGCTTCAGGATGCTTTTTATTTTTAGAAAATTGACCCCTGATAAGGCTACAATTAGTTAAGACTAAGGGAATGTGGTATTCCAAAGAAAATTTTATAACCTGATATGGTCATAATGAGTTTTTGGTCATTTTCTTTTGTTTGACTAATGCAACAACAATGTTAATGCACTTTACAAATATTCTTTAAACCTTATTTAGATATTTATGTTGTCGTATTCATTAATGACATACTAATCTATTTAAAGAATAATGAAGATCATGCTAGTAATCTCAGAATAGTCATTAAAACTTTTTAAGATAAAAAGTTAAATGCAAGGTCCTCCAAATGTGAGTTTTTGATTGACTCTGAGTCATTCTTGGTCCACATAATTTCTGACGACGAAATTAATGAGTACACTCAGGAAATGGAAGCAATGCGAAAATTGGCCTAGACCCACCTATCCAACTGATATAAGGAGTTTCTTGGGTTTGGCTGACTAATATAGAAGGTTTGAGAGGGTTTCTGTAATGCCCCAAAGGTAAGCCTTGGACGTTACCGGCATATGCGATAAAAATAGTGCCACAAAAGCCTATTGTATTAATCATCGCATAATATACACTATAATATGAGTTAAAATGTAAAACTCTTCGCACACGAAGAATACTTTCATTAATAAGATAGAGAAAGACTTTCTTTAAAAATATATTTCTTTACAATATCCATTTAAACCATATAATACTTTGAATATAAAACACATGGGACTAAACCCATACAAGACTCCAAACAATAACTAAAGACATAATAGGAGCATGTCGGTTTTGTCCTAGAATCAATAAGGACTCACTAATACTGCACCTTCAACCCTTAGAAACCTATCCGTAATCCATGGAATATCAAGATTCAAATCTCCGACATTCATCTACCAATCTCCGACATTCATTCATCAATCATCCATACACATACATGAAAATTTTTCTTTAACCTACAAAGTCAAGGGATCTGTCACGCCCCGAGCTACCCCCGAGATGCAGACACGGAACCTAGGACCATAAGTGATCCAAAAGATAATAAACTGTTGTGGAAGCTAAATCATACTTAAAATGAAAAGATGGGGAATACCCATATTCTATAACTAAGATATTTGAAAACAATGAGTTTAATACAAAAGAAATATTAACTCAATACTAAGCTGAATCTGACTATGTCTTAAAATAGCCTCTAAACTAGACTAGAAATACTGGGACAATCCCCTGCTAAATCTAGTAAAAACATAAACTAAATGAATAAAGACTGAGATGAAATTCGTGACTGTTGTCCTCGGAGAATGAAGACTCATCACTTAATCTGCTGAACTAGAGATCGTGAAATCAATCAATTCGTGATATGGATGCTGAGAATCTGAACCTACATCACGAGAAGATGTAGCGCACGTATGCGTCAGTACTTGAAAGGTACCGAGCATGTAGGATAGAGTAAACATGAAATAAAACAAAAATGAGCAAGCACAAAAACAAGTATAATTATCTGATCGTGATGTGCTGATTTCTAAGCTAACTAGATGCAATGGCCAATTTATAACATGCTGAAACTGAATACTGAATATACTGATAAATGGTCAATGCAGAGAGTCTGACTGAACTATGGAATCTACGAATAACCGATAATAAAACCACATTAGCTAAACGTAGAGTGTGATGTATACGCCCCATCGAGAGGACCCAATATACCCTGCCAAAGGTGTAAAGGCATGCTGGCGTGATCACTAAACTGATTGCCCACAGAGGGGACTTACACCCTACTCGGCTAGTAGTTCTGGAACTATTGGGTAACGCTAAAACCTTGTCCAACTCGATATTATGCTACTCCCATGAATTTTGTAAATTTACTGATTATGTTTGAGTTTCTGTAAATAGTGGATAGCTCAAAACATAACATGCAAAAATTAATCTAGTAATTATGCATTTATAACTGAGGGATGTATATCTGAAGTGTCTGAAATATATGACCTAGCATGTGTAATTAAAGAACTAAAGAAATACAATGCTAGGATTCTGAAATTCATGCGATAATCTGAGTAATAATATGATAATCTTATTTGGAACATATATTTAATAAATTCACGAAGTTATATAAAAGTTCTAGAAACCCTAGATTAAATCATGATAAGAGAATCAAGAACTAACAATAACCAAAGGACCTAATAAGTGAAAGGAACCCACTAGTGAAATCCCACATACCTGGTGATGAAATCCACGGAAAAATACTTATGTTTCAGGGCTGAACTGCTGGAGATTGTGTCGTTCTTGAACTAGGGTTCTTGAGCTTTTTTCACCTCTCGTGCTTCTAATTTTCTAAGTTTTGAGTTAATGATTTGACCTAAATATGTTTTAATTATGTTTCTAGGCTTAAACTGACTACAAGCTGATTATTTAGGGTATAAAAGACGTAACTTAGGGTTTAAATGGAGCAGGAAAGGTCAAAAAGAACCTGGTGAAGGTTGTTGTCGGTCGTCACGACGGCCAGGACTGACGGTATGTCGTGCGACCGACGCCCCGTTGGGTCCGTCATGAGGGCCTGTTCGACAGGTCGTCAATAAAATGGGCATAACTTTTTACTCGGAGATATGATTTTATCAAGGTTGGTGGCTACGAAAAGATAATTCAAATATGTATCTGTGGGTAGGTCATTAAAGACTTAATTCATTTTGTGTTAAGAGTTATGATCATTTTAAGTTGACCAAACTACATTTCCTTTAACTGGCTGCAAATTTTCCCCATACGGTCAAACCTACGGACCGTAGGTCCAACTACGAACCATGCTGGTCATCCATAGCTCTTGTAAGAGAGTGGTTGAAGGGTGTCTTGATCGACGCTCACGGACTACGGACCGTCGTTTGATCTACGGACCGTATGTCCGTCCGTCATCCAAGACATAACAAATTTTTCTAGGCTGAAATTTTTGGGATTTTCTAATCGCATCGACGGTTGTGCAGGACGGACCGTGGTTGAGGCTACGGTCTGTCGATGCCACCATTGGTAGCTCCTGAGGATTTTTCTGAAAAATTAATTTTTGGTGTGTTTTGGTTACGGGGTGTTACATTATCTCCCCCTTGGGAACATTCGTCCTCGAATGAAGACTAAACTAGTTGAAATAGAGGGAGAGAGATGCAAACCCCACTACTAAACACAGAGAACTCAGTTCTGAGTACATGCAATTACGCTAAAAATGAAAGTACAAACTGAGGGAATATGATTCTAAAACTGAATTTACGCATGAATGACTGTAAAACTGAAGAGGAACTACTACCTCAAGCTGGAGAGGAATCGCAAGGAAAAAGGTTAGGATACTTGGCTTTCATGGCTGCTTTGGCTTCCCAAGTAGCTCCCTCTACGGACTGATTCCTCCACAAAACCTTGACTGAAGCGACTTCTTTGTTTCTCAACCTTCTAACCTGACGGTCAAGAATCTCAACTGGTACATCCTCATAAGAAAGACTATCGTTCACCGCCACACTTTCTAATGGCAATATAGAGGCTAGGTCACCCACACACTTCTTCAAGAGTGAGATGTGGAAGACCGGATGCACTGCTGCTAATTTTTCTTGCAACTCTAAATCATATGTCACCTTGCCAATCCTTTTCAAGATTTGCTAAGGTCCTAGATATCTAGGACTAAGCTTCCGTTTCTTTCCATATCTCATTAACACTTTCATAGGTGAGACTTTCAGAAAAACCCAATCATCAACTTGGAACTCTAGTTCCCTTCTCCCTACATCTGCATAAGATTTCTAACGACTTTGGGCTGTATTAAGTCTATCTCTAATGAGTTGCACTTTGTCCATAGCATAAAGGACTTAATCTGACCCTATCAATGTTGCTTCACCTACTTTAAACCAACCAACAGGAGATCTACATCTACGCCGATATAAAGACTCATTAGGGGCGATTTGAATGCTTGAATGGTATTTATTATTTTAGGCCAACTCAATAAGAGGAAGGTGATCATCCTAACTACCTTTGAAATCGATCACACAAGCTCTCACCATATCCTCTAAGGTCTGAATGGTACGCTCTGCGTTCCCATACGTCTGTGGATGAAATGCTGTACTAAAGTTAACTTGAGTAACAAGACCTTTTTGATATGACTTCCAGAAATAAGAGGTAAACTAAGGACCTCTATCTGAGATGATAGACAAAGGAACCCTATGCAACCTCACAATTTCAGTAAGTTAAAGCTTGGCATAGTTCTCTGCAGAATATGTATTCTTGACCGCCAAAAAGCGAGAAGACTTAATCATCCTATCAACTATCACCCAAATTGAGTCATGCTGTCTGCGAGTACAAGGTAACCCTGTGATGAAATCCATATTGATCACATCCCTCTTCCAAGTAGGAATATCGATATCTTGAGTCATACCTCCTGGTTTCTGATGTTCTACTATTACTTGCTTGCAATTGGGGCACTTACTCACAAAGTCTTCTATATCCCTCTTCATGCCATTCCACCAATAGACTTCCCGTAGATCGGGGTACATCTTAGTGGCATCCGGATGAATAGAATACCTGGAGTTATGAACTTCTGCAAGAATATGATGCGTCAACTCTCCCTCATCAAGAACACATAATCTACATTGGTAGCAAAGTATACCATCTCCCCCTTGGGAGAAACCTCCACGCTATGATTGTTGGTTGCACCCTTTAGTTCAAGCGAGATCGGATCACTCTCGTGCTCTTCCTTAACCTCCTCTACCAAAGACGATTCTGCAACATTCTGAACTTTTACACCGCTGTCTGATATGCTCATAAGAAGAACTCACAAGTGAGCAAGCCTGTGAACATCCTTCACTAGCTCCTTTCTTTTTTTCCTCAACATGGGCTACACTACCCATGGATAATCTACTAAGAGCATCGGCCAAAACATTTGCCTTTAATGGATGATAATGCACACTCGTGTCATAATCCTCAAGGAACTCAAGCCATCTAGTCTAGCGAAGATTCAACTCTTTCTGGGTGAAGACATACTGAAGGCTCTTATAATTGGCGAACACATATACATGAACACCATGCAAGTAGTGTCTCCATATTTTGAATGCAAACACCACTGCTGCAAGCTCAAGGTCATGAGTTGGATAGTTCTTCTCATTCACCTTAAGCTTTCTAGAGGCATCAGATATAACCTTATCTCGTTGCATCAACACACAACCAAGGCCAACTCTGGATGCATGCAATAGATCACATAACCATATGAACCCTCTGGTAGAGTCAAGACAGGAGCTGTAGTCAATCTAGATTTCAATTCTGTGAATCTTTATCACAATTGTCTGACCATTGGAACTTCACCATTTTCTGATTCAACCTAGTCAATGGTGAGGCTATGGATGAAAATCCTTCTACGAACCTTCTCTAATAACCTACTAGACCTAAGAAACTTCTAATATCTATAACTGAGGTAGGTCTGGGCCATTGTTTTGCTGCTTCTATCTTTTGTGAATCTACGCGGATCCCTTCGCTAGATACAATGTGACAAAGGAAAGCAATGGATTGCAACCAAAACCCACATTTACCAAACATAGAGAATAATTGGCGATCTTTGAGAGTCTGCAGAACAATTCTCAAATTACTTGAATGTTCTTCCTCACTCCTCGTGTAAATGAGGATATCATCAATGAAGACATAACGAACAAGTCTAAGTACAATTTGAACACTCTATTCATCAAATCCATGAAAGCTGCAGGAGCATTGGTTAGTCCAAACGACATAACTACAAATTCATAATGACCATACCGAGTTTTGAATGCTATTTTCGGAATGTCACTATCTCTGACTCTGAGCTGATGATAAGCCGATCTGAGGTGTATCATTGAGAAATGACTAGCACCCTGAAATTGGTCAAACAAGTCATGAATCCTGGGGATGGGATACTTATTCTTGATTGTGACCTTGTTCAATTGTCTATAGTCAATACACATTCTGAGAGAACAATCCTTCTTCTTTACGAACAATACTAGTGCACCCCATGGTGAAATACTTGTTCTGATGAAACCCTTATCTAGAAGGTCTTTCAATTGCTCTTTCAATTCCTTAATCTCTGTTTGAGCCATTCTGTAAGGAGGAATAGAAATAGGTTTGGTATCTGGAAGGAGATCAATTCCAAAGTAAATTTCCCTTTCGAAAGGGACTCTGGGAAGATCTTTTGGAAATTCACAAACTACTGGAATTCACTCAAGAGTTGGGGTTTCAAGTCTAGAATCGTTAACCCGAACTAGATGATAGAGATAACCCTTAGATATAATCTTTATGGCCTTAAAGGTAAGAAACAAATCGACCCGTAGGCGCTAAGCTACTACCATTCCATTCTATGATTGGTTCGTCTTGAAATTGAAAACGAACAATCCTAGTTCTACAATCGATTGAGGCATACCATGAGTATAACCAATCCATGTCTAGAACGATATCAAAGTCTACAATTTCTTACTCTACTAGATCCACTAATGTGACTTTTTGAGATACCGTGACAGGGTAATTTCAACGTACCCGTCTAGCTGTAACTGGGTCACCGACTGGAGTAGAGACAGAGAAAGGTACTGAGATAGTTTCCAGACTAACACTGAATTGGACAGCTAAATTGAGTTCCAAAAGACAAAGTAATGTCTATTGTCTTTCCACTGACTGAATCATATGAGAGTCACATCCTTGAGTTTGTAGGATGCCAATTTTACCTATCACTACGAGTTACTAACATCACACCAAATAGTTTCTTGACCTTATCAATGAAGTTCTGTGGGACCTTACCAACTTGCGACCCTAAAAACTTAGGCGGATTCATCCTAAATAAATCATAAATTCTGTATTGTTCTGGTTGGTCATACTCTGAGCCAAAAGCTAAATTGGAATTCTAAAACTCTGCATTTGAACTTCCTTATCTGGTACTAGAGTAACTGCGTTAGCATTGCGTGTATTAGTATACCATGCCTAATCTCTATGAGAAGGCTTGATCATAAGCGCATAATGATTGATTAGAAAGAAGATACTACCAACACATGATAAGAATATCAAGAAAGTGAAGTTTTCCAAAAACACTTCATAGCCTCCCTAACATTAGATGTGGTGAACTTCACATCCATGAAAAGGACTCTACTTAGTGCGTGTTTTTCAGACATCTTAGGACTCTTGAACTTAGTGCTCTATACCAAGTTTTGTCATGCCTCGAGCTACCCATGAGACCCGGATAAAGAACCTAGGACCACAAGTGATCCCAAGCTAACTCTGTTGGTATGATCATTAGCATACTAAAGAGAATAAATTCTTGCAGAATCTAAATCAGACTTAAAATTAAAATATGGGGAACACCCATAATCTATAACTGAGATATATGAAAACAATGAGTTTAATACAAAAGAAATATTAACTCAATACTAAGCTGAATCTGACTATGTCTGAAAATAGCCTCTAAACTAGAGTAGAAATAGAGGGACAAGCCCCAGCTAGATCTAGCAAAAACTGAAACTAAATGACTAAAGACTGAAATGAAACTCATGACTGTTGTCCTCGAAAAATGAGGACTCACCACTGAATCTGTTGAACTGGAGATCGGGAAATCGATCAATGCATGATCTGGATGCTGAGAAGCTGAACCTACATCACGAGAAGATGTAGCGCACGTATGTGTCAGTACTTGAAAGTTACTGAGAATGTAGGATAGAGTAAATCTAAAATAAAACATAACTAAACAATCACAAAAACAAGTATAATAATCTGAACGTGATGTGCTGATTTCTGAGCTAACTGGATGCAATGACCAATTTATAACATGCCGAAACTGAATACTGAATATACTGATAAATGGTCAATGCTGAGAGTCTGGTGAGATTTGGGAGGTACTAACAATCGATAATAAAACCACATGAGCTAAATGTGGATTTCGATGTATTCGAACCAGCGAGAGGACCCAATATACCCTGCCAAAGGTATAAAGGCATGCTGGCGTGATCACTACACTGATTGCCCATAGAGGGGACTTACAACCTACTTGACTAGTAGTTCTGGGACTATTGGGTACGCTAAACCCTAGTCCAACTCGGTATTATGCTACTCCCATAAACTTTGTAAATTTATTGAATATGTCTGAATTTCCGTAAATACTGGATAGCCCGAAACTGAACTTGCAAAACTGAGAATGCAACAATTAATCTTGTAATTATGCAGTTATAACTGAGGCGTGTATATCTGAAATGTCTGAAATATATGACCTACCATGTGTAATTAAAGAACTAATGAAATACAAAGCTAAGGTTCTCAAATTCATTCGATAATCTGAGTAATAACATGATAATATGATTTGGAACATATATTTAATAAATTCATGAAGTTATGTAAAAGTTCTAGAAACCCTAGGTTTAATCATGATAAGAGAATCAAGAACTGACTGAAAATTAGGGACCTAATTGGTGAAAGGATCCCACTAGTGAAATCCCACATACCTGGTGATGAAATCCACGGAAAAATACTTAAGTTTCAGGGCTGGAATTGCTCGAGCTTGTGGCGTTCTTCAACTAGGGTTCTTGAGCTTTTTTCTCCTCTCTTGCTTCTAATTTTCTAAGTTTTGATTTAATGATTTTACTTGGATAAGTTTTAATTATGTTTCTAGGCTTAAACAGACTAAAATTTGATGATTTAGGGTAAAAACGACGTAACTTAGGGTTTAAACGGAGTGGGAAAGGTCAAAAACACCCCTGGAAAGGTTGCTGTCAGGCCTCACGACGTCCAGGACTGACGGTCTGTCGTGCACCCGACGCCCCGTCGTGAGGTCCTGTTCGACATGCCTTTACTAAAATGAGCATAAATTTTTACTCTGAGGTCTGATTTTAGCAAGGTCGGTTGCTATAGAAATATAATTCAATTATATCTGTGGGTAGGTCATGGGAGACCTAATTTATTTTGTGCTAAGAGTTATGATCATTTTATGTTTACCCAACTCTAATTCCCCTTAACTGGCTGCAAATTTTCCCCCTACGGTTAGATCTACGGACCGTAGGTCTAACTACGAACCATGATGGTCATACATAGCTCTTGTAAGAGAGTAGTTGAAGGGAGTCTTGATTGACGGTCACAGACTACGGACCGTCGTTTGACATACGGACCGTAAGTCCGTCCATCGTCCAAGACTTAACCAATTTTTCTAGGCTGAAATTTTTGGGAGTTTATGATCCCATCGACAGTTGTGTAGGACAGATTGTGGTTCAGACTATTGTCCGTTGATGCCACCGTTGGTAGCACCTGCAGATTTTTCTGAAAAAAAAATTTGGTCTATTTTGGCTACGGGGTATTACAGGATCACATATTAACATATCTTTCATTATTCAGGAAATGGGACTTAGGTTTTCCGAATCAAGACGAAACATTTATCATATTCTTTATACAATGTCATTTAAGTACAAAGTAGAGATACTTAGTCTACCACAAATATACCCTATCAACACATATGGAAACTCACATAGTCTACCATATTCACATACAATCGTTCAAGAAAAACATGATTTAACCTCACACATTCATACACATTATCATCACATAAGACACCTCTTAACCTTCTATTATCATATACTATCACTTAAAGAAGAATCATAACATTAATATTCACAGAAGATTAGATAAGCATAACAAGAGTACTTCTCATAAATATCTACAAATTATACCTTCATATAAGCCCTAGCATGATACTGCTACAATTTGAATAAATAATGGCGACAAGGCTATGATAATCACATTATCAACACATAAACACCGCCACTATAAGTGGACCATACCAATAAATGCAATTCATTAGAAATTATACATCAATTCTACACAATATAGAGAGATCAAGTCCACTTACGACCTTTCTATCATCATCATCAACATTCCATAGGCATTTCAATTAATTCAATTCCCAAAGGCTCTTACCAATAATCATAACCACAAAGATAAAAAAACAACCCAACAATACAAATGATTCAACAATATACAATATTATTTTCATCAACTAAGGCATCTTATATACAATTCAATCATAGTCTATACACAATAAAATAGTCCAATACAGTCAACACATGAATTCACTAGTATCATGTGATGATCAAATCACCCATATTATAGCCAAATTTAGAGGATTAGAGAAGGTCAAGGGATCATAGAGATTTTCATTGGAAAACGTCAATTATACATCAATAAAATCATATCTTAATGTTTGAAAAAGTTTCATGCAAGAAGCCATGACTTAAGTAGAAATAAAACTTTTTCAATGAACTTTGAAATCTTAAAAATCACTTTGAAAGTGGCTCTAAGGTGATAGAAAGCATTATATACAAAGATCTCATACCTTATTAGAAGTATCCAAAGATAATTGAAGAAAATCCATTGAATTCCATCATCCACACTCCTTCTTCACCTTGAACTTTCATGGATGTTTTTGGATAGAATTTGCGAAGGAAAGGTCTTTTTACTTAGGTGTTAGGGTATAAATGAGAGTTAAATCACTTTAATACTCTTAAAATACCCAAATACAACTAATACAAAGGTCCTACTAATTAATAATATTTGTGGTGAATTTCCGAAAAAACCCCAAGCCAAGCCATGTTGAAGGCAAAAATGCCGGCTGAAACGATACCCTAGAAATAATATACCTACATCTTATCTACGTTGCGTCGATGGTGCTTCGTAAGTTAATTTAGATGCTCAAAGTCGTGAAGACTTGCAGGCTCCATCAACACCCCAAGTCGACAATCCATTGTTTGAATGACTGGTGGTTATTTGTGTCGTCATTTGGCACTGCATGCAGGCTGCTAGGCAGATTCAAGCCTTGAGTTGGGGTCCTCCTCTAGGCCCTTTGTGGGTTCTAGGTTGAGTCATACCCGGAGGTTAAAACAATAAACATGTACATCTAGGCCTTAGGAATCTCCCCTATCAATTTAGACATCAAAAGAGTCACATCACATGCAAGCACATAAGGACTAGTCGTGAAACGTCTTGGTCATTCGTTGACGTTTGACTTCAAACTTAACAAGAATGATTTCAAACTCATATGCACATTTATTAAGATATTTAAAATACTTTTAAGAACAAGTGAAGCTCAAGATAAGCCTAGGGTCGTCACATTCTCCCCCACTTGGATATATCCGTCCTCGAATGACACTTAAACAACTTAAAAGGAAAATGGCCAAAGAAACATCCCACGTTAAAGCATATAATATCAGAAACCATACACACATCAAGGAGGAACATCACTCCACATAAAAGACGTCAAAGCACTTTATGTAATTCAAGCAAATAGAACTACATGTATCAACTCCCTATGCATCATTCTTTACTATTTCTCATGTTATATGAGGAACCTTCTCATAGTTACATCATGCCTATTTAATCATTAATAACCGCATCATGCAACTTTTCATCAAAGCATATTAATGCAACAATTTCAATAAGGCACATTTAAGCAATTTTTCTCATAAAGGATCAACATGCAACTTTCTAAACAACATAATGGCATGCTCAACAAATCAACCTCATCTAACAATTTAGGTATGTCACTATTTTACCGCATAGAGTAATTAGAAAATCTACACTAAATTCAGATGAAAAAGAGGAAATACCATGTATGAAAACTCATTTCCTCATTTAACGAAACTTCAAGTAAAACATACTTATCATAAGGAGAATATTTGGAAACTCATTTTTCATAATGGACTACAACAAAAACCAAGTTACTAGGAACTCTTTGTTTTAGGATTGAATAAGAACATAAGGAAAAGATAAGGATATCTCACACCCAACTACCTTACTATTCCCTTTTCTCTCACACATAGGAGAAACTAATCTAAGCTCAACATAAGCACATTACAAGGATCTCCCTTAAGGAAACATCGACCTTACAAATACCAATCTAACATTCTCTTCAAATCACTAAACCTCATGAATAACATCCCTTACTAGGAAAAACTCACCTTTACTCTTTTAACAAAACCTTCTACCTTACAAAGGTCGGATATAAACAACTTCAAACCATCTCGACAACCACTACTCCGCAATGTAACATTCTAGTTCACAATTTCTTCGAACAATACTCCCATTCATAATGTAACTTAACCCCCCTATGATCTTCAAGACAACCTTCCATATACCATCTCACAAGTCACACTCAATCTTCTTATCTCGCTCAACCCAAACATCTCCAACGTCACATTCTAAGGACCATCATAGAATAAACAAGGGAAAGACATCATACAACAAAGCTCTTAGGCACGATTAGAATAATGAAGAAGTGAAACTTTCCTAGCACCCAATATCTTCCTATTCATAGTATGATGCGCTTCACATTATGAATAAGACTCTACTAGATGTGCTTTTTCAGACAACTAATACTCTACCAAAACTTATGCTATTATACAAGCTCTGCAACGGTCCAAAGGTACCCCTTGGAGGTTTCTGGAGTATAAGAGAAAGGGAAGTCCCACAGAAGCCTCTTGTATCAATAATCGCATAATATACACTCTAAATGAGTAAGAATTTAAAACTTTCTTCACAATAGAACAATACTTTCATTTATACTCAAGTAGAAGACTTAATTTAAAAACATATATCTACACAATCTCTCTTTAAACCATCTAATATTTGGAATGTATAACTCTTGGGACTATGCCCATACAAAACTCTAAACAATAAGTAAATATATAAAAGGAACATGTGGATTTTGTCCTCGAATCAATGAGGACTCACCAATATTTTATTGTCAACCCTTAGAAATCTATCCATCATCCATGGCATATCAATTCTTCCAATTTCCTACTTTTTAGTGGAAAAAGGAAAAGAAGGGGTTACCACATTGATTGCACCAAGTATGGAAGTTTTGCAAAAACCATTCAAAAAGGACATTTAGTATAGAAACATGCTATCATGAGATTTGGATAAAAACCTTCATAAAAGAGTTTAAGAGACATAATACAATTCAACAATCACATATAGAAGATATTCAAGTAACGTTTATTACATAACAATATTAACATAGACCCTCTACCAAAGGTTATCCGAAGACCCACCATAGTAAGTTATGAAGGTGTCACCCACACAACCATTTCACACACACCTAGATGATCCACAACACTACCTCAAGTAAGTTATTCCATTTCATCATATATCACATAGTTTCATATGCAATTAGATAAACCTTTACATCAATTTGACTCCCTACCTAAGGCTTCTCTAAGACTCGTCAAAGTAAACATTAAGAGACCGCCCATACACCCTTTTGAAGCCTACCAAAGCAACAACCATAGCTACCCTATATAAGAATACTTTTATAAATTATAATTCATTAAGAAACCATACTTTCATTAGATACATTTTGAGAGAAACCATACATTTGGAAGACTTCACATATTGGTCTTGGGAAGACCTACGGAACCCTCATCCTAGTATATTCAAATCCTACTCATGCAATGCATAGATATGATAACATTATAGTACCTCTAAGTTGTAGAACTTCTTCAATACAAGAATGCATCCCATATGATTAGAATAGGCATTAAAGGACATAGACCATACTGTCTAGGAATGGAATCTGTAGACTACCGTATTTCGATGGAGGATGTTTTACTTGCCATGGATGGAACTAGGACACATCTCATGTAGGAACATGGTTAAGGAATACCAAAGGTTTCTTCATACTGTAGTCACAACTTAATTAGAGTCACTCCCCAAGAATATTCTCTCGGTGCTATCCATGTTCTCATCGAATAAGTTCAATCACAAAAGGATTATATGAAGAGGTACCTAATTTTAGACCATACACAAATTAAAAGATGGGTACGCTAGTTTAACATCCGGGGAGCACCCTCTAGAAGTAACTGGCGTACTTGACCTCTCGGAGGTCTTATACAAACTCATGGTTATCATTAATTTCATTGTCGTAGGTAAATTAGCAAAAAAATTAAAACTTTTCATAGCACAACATATGCTAGAAACTTTATTTCACATATATATAAAATATCATAGGCACATATTTAGACCTTAAGTCTCTTTGCCATCCTAGGCACAACATCATTGGAGTACATTAGGGACACGACCCTTTTTACATAATATATAAGTAGAATAATAAATTGACTTTACAGTAAGATAAACATTATGACATCCTTGGATTTAAGGATTCCTTTCCTTGAGCTTGAGAATCATATATCACGATCCGCAATCATATATACATCTTTAAAGAATCGATAACTACACTTTGTGTAAAAAGTAGAGAGTAATGGAGTTAGTAAAAGAATGCACGAGATATGGAAACCATGCAAAAACATGCATTAAAAAGGGACATTTTACTTGAATACCATACATGATGCCTTTTTGTGAAATGTTTATTAAATCTTGATACACTAGCATTTTTATCATTGATATACATCATATAGACATATTCAAAGTCCAAACATCGTATAAATTACATAGAGAATTTAAGCCATATATTAGAGAACTTTAAAGTAATCTTCTCACACATTAATGTGAACCACTTTACTTTTAAAGTGAACTTCATTCATTCAAGCTTCTTATCTTTCCCAAGTAATCCTTCTAGTTATACTTGGTGCATTGCATGAAGAATGTCCCATTAAAAATAATCATGTTCAAGCTTACCTAAAGACCATAAAGAAACCACACATACAACCCTTGAACTCAACTTATGCGTTGATAGGACAATTTCATAAAGAAGGTAAACACTTTACATATCAAGAAAATCATCACATAATGTATACACTTAACATATTGTCATGTAAGAGAACCATAAGAAGAGCACATGCCTTTGAATGAATTCCTAGGACTCCCTTAGATAAATACTGGTGCAATGTCTAGGTGGGTTCATTACTTCAACCAATCCTAAGTATCTTCTCTAAGGTTATCCGAGTTAGGGTCCTTAGTCATTTACTTCCATTGTCCATTTTCCATTGGGGAAGCTAAGTTTTCACCGTCTTTAAAACTATGGGTTTTAAACATGGAATTTGGTATTGTAGAAACTGACAACAACGGATGATGTCCCTACCTAGACAAGGTAGAACATTAACACATGCTAGCACACTAGAGTATTCACTTGCTATATCCTATGTGACAATCATATTAATGGAACTTGGAGGCATATATGTGAAAAACCTCTTAATGCCAAATGGGACATTATGATTATTCACTTTTGGAAAACCTCTTTGTGCCCATTGAGACATTTTAGTTACCACCTCATGAGAATTATGGTGACCTACTTTCCAAAAATGGGAAGGGACACCCTTCACTTTTAGTTCACTCGGTGCTAAGATAAGTTCCCTTTATTAAAAAGACATTATTAATTTTACTTTATAAAACATAGTGTTTGGGAGATTCACTCCCCATATGCTTCGCTCATAGGTTAAAGATGAGAAATCCTTTCATTAACCAATATCATGTGAGAAAACCTTTCACATGGACATATCATATTCATGCACCTATATAATTTAGGATACTCTGGAGAACACCTTTCAAGAGCCCCTCTAATGGCTAGATCATCCTACATGTGTGTGTACCTACATGTGAGTAAACCTTTCACATAATACCTTTAGGCCACACATGTTGATACTTTACTTCATTCATGTAACTATATAGTCCATGCTGTCATATAAAGATATTTAGACACTAGGTATAATCATACTTCACATACATTTACATTACATTCATAGTAGTAGACATTTAGTGAATATGAGATAAGTCCTTTCATTAAACACTATGAACCCTTACTACATTGTAAGCATGCACAATGTCTGAGTGTGTGTGTACATTTATTACCATTATCACATAATGGCTATCAACAACACATTAAGGCAGACACCGTCTTAAGACCACATTACACTTTCAAGCATAGACGACACAACACACAGTAGCATAGGAGACAACACAAGCTTCTTATTACACTTAAGACTTCATGCTTTAGTTATTCATGTATTCACATTGGGGTAAATAGGTTGGGTTAATCATTCATTAATATTTAATTAATGGCAGCACCTACAAATAACCCTAACATAATTATTCTCTTTTTCATAACAAAAGTAACAAAACCTAGATTAACAACTAGAGCAGAAGACTAGGCACAAATTACACATAAGGTGATAATCGTAACCACATATTAATAAATTCATAAATTTGCATTTAAGGTAATGGTCAACACATATATAATCATAATAGAGTAAACATCACCACCATAAGTGGACCATACCACACAATTGCATACAAGGTTTCATCAACAATATTATAGAGAGTAGAGCAATTCTTACCAATCCTTTAACCTTTGGTCGTCCTTGACCATTACAACTATTTATTCAACAATTCAGGTATAGGGAATTAGCTAAAGTACCATAATCATAAAATAAATCATGTACAAGTCGCTACAAGATCATACTACAATCCAATACAATATATAACATATACATAGGAAGTAGAGAGTTATAGATCATCAACCAATTTCCCTAGTCTAGTTATTCAATCATATTTTATCAATAATATACATTTAGGGCAGTAGTTAAAGAGATATAATATCATAGCTAAATAATGCTTCATTCATCCTAGAGTACAGAGTACAACATATACATTACTCTATCGAGTCTATAAGCTAGAAGGACCTAAATCAATCTTTACCAATTCAATTGTTACCTATTCATATTGTGTCAATGATACATAATTATCATAATATTACACTTATATGAAGTTGCTAAAATAATTCAAGATAATTCTTATAAATACATTTAGACACTAGGTATACCCATACTTCACATACCTTTACATTACACGCATAGTAGAAGACATATAGTGAATATGAGATCAATCGTTTCATTAAACACTATGAACCTTTACTATATTGCAAGCACGCATAATGTGTGAGTGTGTGTGTACATTGGTCAACATGATCACATAATGGCTATCAACAACACATTAAGGCATCTACACTCTTAAGAAAACATTACACTTTAAATCATAGACCACACAACACAGAATAACATAGGAGACAAGCCAAGCTTCCTAATACACTTAAGACTCCTAACTTTATCCATTCATGCATTCACATAGGGGTAGAACGGTAGGGGTCATAACTTATTATTATTTAATTATTGGAAGCACCTGCACATAACCTTAACATAACCATTCTCATCCTCATAACAATAGTAGCATAACATAGATTCATAACTTGATTAGAAAACTAGGTAGAAGTTACACATAAGGTGATCATCATAATCACACATCCATATGTTAATCAGTTTGCCTCAAAGCTATGGTCAATACATATATTATGATAAAAAAGTAAACACCGCCACCATAAGTGGACCATACCACACAATGCCATAAAAGGCTTCATCAACAATACTATAAAGAAGTAAAGAACTAGAAGAGTAGAGCAATTCTTACAATTACTTTAGCCTTTGTTAATGATTGACAATTACTACTCTTTCATCAACAATTCAAGTATAGGGAAGTATTTAAAGTACCATTATCATAACAAAAAATCATGTACAAGTCGCTACAAGATCATACTACAATCCAATACGATATATTACATATACACTAGGAAGTAGAGAGTTCTAAATCATCAACCAATTTCCCTAGTCTTGTTTATCAATTATATTTTATCAATAATATACATTTAGGGAAGTAAATAAAGAGATAAAACATCAAATCTAAATCACGCTTCATTCACACTAGAGTATAGATCACAACATACACATTACTTTATCGAGTCTATAAGATAGAAGGACCAAAATCAATCTTACCAATTCAATTGTTTCCTATTTATATTGGTTCAATTATACTTAATTATCATCACATTACACGTATAAGGAGTAGCTAAGACAATTAGCCATAATACAGTCACATAAAAACCTTTCTAATGTCAAGATCAGAAGTTACTACATGATAGTCTAGAAGAACCTAGATGAATTCATACCAAGCCTTATTTACTTTCATCATAAAAGATATATAACCACAATTCAACCATGATATTAACCTAAGAAAGTAGCTACAATCATCATAACATAATTGAATTCCACATTCATACCTTATAAAGGCAATGTTACAGTGATCACATAGACACATAGGCTAGTCATGATCAAATCTTCATACACTAATCCAATTGGATCATTCATCATTAATATAATTAAGTAAAAGTATACACGAGCACTTCAACGTAATAGAATCACAATTCAACAATTAACAAGACATGATTACAATGCACATGCAAGGGCTAAATCGAGTTTGGGAAGGGACATGGGTTAGTCATGCATTTTGATTGAACTTTACATTAAAACTAATACATTATCATCAATTAATAATGATTAAGCCTTTGAAAACGTTTTTAGAAAGAACTAATGGGTATATTGAAGAAAAAGATATTTAATCATATTTTCTATTTGAAATCATTGAGATTAACTCTCCAAGTGAAAGGTTACTTCGAGAAAACTTGATGAAGAATCCATTTAAATCAAACCTCCAAGTTGTTCTTGAGCTATACCTTTAATGGAGGTTACTATTGAGAGAATTTGTTTATGAGGGACCTTTTGCGGGGCCATTGGGAAGTCCTTCCCGGGAGTTTCCAACATAAATGTGAACATTAAAATACAAAGGACTTTCCACATATGTTTGACCCAATATAATTACATGCAACACGTCCAAACATGCTAGGTACCATCAAGACACATATGAACGTCTCAATGATTAACTTTCTAACGTCTTGGACGTTCTTGGTCGTTTGACCTCCAAACCTCATGGAACTAAAACAACTTCCTATAAAAATCATTTTTAATCATATAAATACCTCATAATATCATTACACACACATAATGACATAAAACAACATAAGGCCCTTATATAACTAGTCGTCGATCGTCTTGGTCGTCCCTTGACTTTTGACTTCCAAATGACTTCAAATAACCCAAGAATACATTAAAGCAATATAATAACATGTTAAGAAGTTTATAGGGACATGTGAGGCAATAAAAATCCTATACCTTTTTAGGTCTCTTTCAATATCCCCTACTTGGGAATATTCGTCCTCGAATGACACGTAGAAAACTTTAATAACAACAAGGACGTCAATGAACCATAGAGCATCTCACAACAGTCACGAAAATCATCATATAGAAGATAATGCACCAAAATTACAAGGAACACTCTTCAAACCATTTAGTACTCAACGCATACAAGCAAGCAAAACTTTTATTCACTCACTCTTTAATGCATCAAACACCAAGGTACTTCCCATATTCGTAGGAAGAACATCCTTCTCCTAATCATAACATGGTCATTACATTTAAAGTCATTGATCTCATCATGTAAGGTCGCACATAGGCAGATTCCAACAATTCATAAAATACATTTAAGCACTCATACTTCCATGCACATAGACTTGAGTTAAATAGGTTTACAATGGATTCTTATTAGTCATAACTAGTGGTATGAGGGTCATACCAAACCATAGCATGATAAGTTGTTTTCATGGAGGAATGTCCTTCTCCTCAACACACTTACATATCTCATGATTTCATACCCAAGCAAATGCACAACGGTCAATTTACTGTAAAATAAAATTTCTCTACATTTATTCATGGCATGCGCATGATATCTTCCTAGTGATGTATAAATGGTAGGTCACACCAAGCACATCACAACAATTAGGAAGCCATTTCACAAAATGTCAATTTCTTATATTGCAATAGCCTCATGGTAAGCATCATTTGGGAAGAATAACATAAATCATAGGCGCACACAACGGCACTAGCTAATCATGCCTTCACTTTTTAAGAGTGAGCATACAATCATGCTTTCAAAATCAAAAAAGTCACCTAGTTCTTTATGAGACTCAACATATTTCCTTTTATAGAGGCTCAATTTATCACTACAAACATGTTTCTTACCATATCTCAAGAAGTCAAATGCACAACTAGTATATCGAGATGCACATTCAACATGAGAAAATCATGCAGTAAATCAATATTCTTTTTGAAGTACCTTAGAATATTCAAAATACACTCTAGATAGTGTAAATCAGTACGTACAAACATGTAGAGGTCATGCATTTAATACTTTAATGTACAACTCTTATCATATACAAGCTTACTAAGAAGTCATTATATTAAAGCTCAAGTAAGAATAGAAGTACACAATAGGAATATCTATAACCGTACTACTCCATCACATTTCGCCCACTTAGTATAAATCCAATTAACAGCAACTTAACCCAATTTTCAAGAGGATCTTACTTATCAACCAATAAAGGAATTATAGTAAGTCAACCTACGCATTCCTACCCTTACAATTTTAGGCAAATTATCCCCCAATCATCAACTTAGGTCATACTATTCAACCATATAAGGTTTTATACAATTCAATAGACACCAAGGTTATACAAAATTAGGGGAAAAGAACAAGGAGACTTAACCATAGGGACTCTTCCTTTTCATTCAATCTTATAGTAAAGTAACTTCTAGGTCAATCAACCCACATCATCACCGTACCAAGATAAACATACTACTTTCACACCTAGGTTCAAGCCTATACAAACGACTTTAATCCATACAAAACAATCATGAAGGTTCACAGATATAAACAAAGGAAACATTTGAAGCATCATTCATATATTCTTAGGGCATCATGCTTCATTAACATTTGACATATTCCAAAAGTATTTTAAAATCAAAGCATATCATTAGGATACTATAATGCCAAACCATATAGTAGTATACCATTCTAAAAAGAAACTCATTTTCAACATAAAAGCTTCTAACATGCTTTGAGTCTATCATAACACATCATTCTTAACATAACATGCTATTTCACATAGGTCTCATATATACTCACAATGGATATCATATTAATATAACTTAAAATTTCTCTTATTTCACACACATAGCCATAATTGGCATCACATAATCAAAGCATGTCAAGTTTACCATCACACATACTCATCAAACCATGAAAACATAATAAGCATCAAAACTCACCTTTTCACACTTAAGCATAGATAAACCTACTCATTCAAGCAATCACATCTAAATGACTATAGAAAAAGAAAACATAAGAGAAAGATATTATAAAGTTAAGTTCTATGGCATGACATGAGAATGATAAAGAAGGAAAAATTTATCGTCTTATAGACTTCCGTACCATTTGATGTGTCGCGACTCACCACCAATGATATGATACTCTACTACACATGGAAATATGAGACTTTTAGAACCGTAAACAACTTTCACAAACCTAATGCTCTGATACCACATTTGTCACATCCCGAGGAACACCCCCTAGAAGTAACATAGCGTACTTGACCTCTGAGAGTTCTTACACAGGCCAATAGTTATCATTCATTGCATTGTAATATTTAATTTAGCGGAAAATTTAACATTTTTCATAGCACATCATATGCTAGAAACTTCACATCATATATACATAAAATAACATATGTACATATTTAGACCTTAAGTCTCTTTGTCATCCTAGCACAACATCATTAGGGTACATTAGGGACATGGAACTTTTAACATAATACACAAGTACAACAAGAATGGACTTTATAGTAAGCTAAACATTAAGACATCCTTGGACTTAAGGAGTCCTTTCCTTGAGCTTTGGAATCACATATCAAGCTCCTCAATCGTATAAACATCCATTAGGATTCCATAATATACTCTTTGTGTATAAAGTAGAGAAGAATGGAGTTAGAACAAGAATGTACTAAGTATGATAACCATGCAAAAACATACATTAGAAAGGGACATTTTAGTCGAAAACCATTCATTATGCCTTTTTGTGAAATCTTCATAAAACCTTGATAGACTAGCATTTATATCATTCACATACATCATATAGGCATTTTAATGTCCAAACATCATATAAAATCACATTTAGAATTTAAGCCACATATTAGAGCATTTTACAGTAAGCTTCTCACACTATACAGTGAACTACTTTACTTTTACAGTGAACTTCTTTCATTCCAATTTCTTAACTTTCCCATGTAATCCTTCCTGTAATGCTTGGTGAAATGTATGAAGAATGTCCCATAACACTAATCATGTTCATAATTCACTTTAAGACCACAAAGAAACCATACATACAACCCTTTAACTCAACTCATGCATTCATAGTACCATTTCATAAACAAGGACCACACTTTACATATCATGAAAATCATTACATCATTTAGACACTTAACGTATTGTCATGTAATAGAACCATAAGAATATAAACAAGCATTATAACACCATCCTAGGACTCCCTTAGATAGATACTTGTGAAATGTCTAGGTGGGTTCATTACTTCCATATATCCTAAGTATCTTTCCTTAGGTCATCCAATTTATGGTGTCCTACATCCTAAAAGGACAAGGGACACCCCTCACTTCAAGTTCACTCGGATGTAAGCTAAGTTTCATTTATCAAAAAGCCCTTATTAACTTTAATTTATAAAACATAGGTTTTAGAATGTTCACTCCCCATATGATTCATATCATAGGTTATAGATGAGAAGTCCTTTCACCAACCTATATACTGTGAGAAAACTTTTCACATGGACATAGCATATTCAAGAACCTATCTAGTTTAGGGTACTCTTGAGAACACCTTTCAAGAGCCCCTCTATTGACTAGATCATCATACATATGTGTACCTTTTCTCATGTAAGTAAACCTTTCACTTAACACCTTTAGACCACACATGTTTATACTATTTCATTCATGCAGAAGTGAACAAGTGTAACTATATGAGCCATGCTTTCATATAAATACATTTAGACACTAAGTATACTCATACTTCACATACCTTTGCATTACATGCATAGTAGTAGACATATAGTGAATATGAGATCAATCGTTTCATTAAACACTATGAACCTATACTATATTGCAAGCACTCATAATGTGTGAGTGTATGTGTACATTGGTCAACATTATCACATAATGGATATAAACAACACATTAAGGCATCTACCTTCTTAAGAACAAATTACACTTTCAAGCCTAGACCACATAACACATAATATCATAGGAGAAAAGCCAAGCTTCCTATTAACTTCAGACTCCTAACTATTTCCGCTCATGAATTCACATAGGGGTAGAAAGGTAGGGGTCATCATTTCTTAATATTTAATTATTGGAATCACCTACACATAACCTTAACATAATATTTCTCATGCTCATCACAATAGTAGCATAACACAGATTCACAACTTGAATAGAAGACTAGCTAGAAGTTACACAAAAAGTGATCATAATAATCACACATTCATATATTAATCAATTTTCCTCAAGTACATGGTCAACACATATATAATGAAAATAAAGTAAACACCGCCACCATAAGTGGACAATACCACACACTGCCATACAAGGCTTCATCAACAATACTATAGAGAAGTAAAGAAGTAGAGTAGTAGATCAATTCTTACAATTCCTTTAGTCTTTAGTAATGATTGACCATTACTACTCTTGCATCAACAATTCAAGTATAGGGAAGTATCCAAAGTACCATAATCATTAAAAAATGATGTACAAGTCGGTACAACATCATACTACAATCCAATACGATCTATCACATATACACTAGCAAGTAGAGAGTTATAGATCATCAACCAATTTTCCTAGTCTTTTTAATCAATCATATTTCATCAATAATATACATTTAAGGAAGTAGGTAAAGAGACAGAAAATTATAGTTAAATGATGCTTCATTCATCCTAGAGTACAGAGTACAACATATACATTACTCTATCGAGTCTATAAGCTACAAGGACCTAAATCAATCTTTACCAATTCAATTGTTATCTATTTATATTGTGTCAATTATACTTAATAATAATCATATTATACTTATATGAAGTAGCTAAAATAATTCAGGATAATTGATTCACAAAACAACCATCCTAATGTCAAGATCACAACTTACTACATGATAGACTGGAAGAACCTTGATCAATTCATACCAAGCCTTCATTACTTTGATCATAAAAGATTTATACCCACAATTCAACCATAATATTAACCTAAGGCAGTAGTTATAATTATCATAACATAATTGAATTCAACATTCATTCCTTATAAAGGCAATGTAACAATGAGCATAGATAAACATAGGCTAGTCATGATCAAATTTTCATACACTGATCCAATTGGATTGTTCATGAACAATTCATCATCAATATGCATAAATAACATTATGCATGACCAATTCAAAGCAATAAAATCACAGTTCAACCATTAAGAACAGAAGATCACAATTCCCATGGAATGGCTAAATCAAGTTTGGAAAGAGACATGGGTTCATCATGCAATTGGAATGAATTTCACGTTATTACCAATATATTATCATCAATTTATCATGATTAAATCTTTGAAAACGTTATTATAACGAACCTATGGCTAGATTGAAGAAGAATTGATTTGATCATATTTTTACTTTCAAAACTTTGAGATTAACTCTCCAAGTGAAAAATTACTTAAAAATGAAGGATCACCATACCTTAATATGTAAGAAAACCTATTAAACCATATGAAGTATCGATGGCAATCCAAGATCCAAGTTGTTCTTGAGCTTTACCTTCAATGGAGGTTTCTAGAGAGAATTAGTTTTGGAGGAAAAGTATATTTTGATTGAATTGGATACGGAATGGGTTGATCACGTTTTTGATTCCTTAATTACACCCAAGATTAGATAAACAAAACAAGTAGGGTAAGATTGGACGTGGGGTGAATTTACCATTCACCCCTTTAATATAACAGTGAGTAGGCAGTGAAAAAGGTCCGCATCGACGAACCCAACGATGGGGCGTTGGTCCATCGACAGACCGTTTTGTGCCTTGCGTCATTTGGGTCTGAGGCTGTCATGTGGATAAGTCTTCACGAGGCTAAGTTCCATCGACGCCTCCCCACCGACAGGGTTACAATCTACCAACAAGGCGTCATTAGAGCTTGTCAATTGACACTGCCAAGGCATTGTCTTGACAACCTTTGGGTATTTCTTGTGGGCCCTTTTATGGGGCCCTTGGGAATTCTTACCCTGGAGTTTCCGAAGTAAATATGAACATTAACAATTCAAGGACCTTCCACATTAGTTCCACCAAAAATAATTACACGTAAAACGTACACACATGGTAGGCACCATCAAGACACACATGAATGTCTGAAGGGCTAACTTTCGAACGTCTTGGATGTTCTTGGACGTTTGACCTCAAAACCTCATGAAACTCAAAGAAATGCCTATAAACATCATATTTAATGATATAAAGACCACATATGCTCATGAAACACATAATCACATTAAAAACACACAAGGCCCCTTAGGTGACTATTCGTCGAAAGTCTTGGTCGTCTCTTGAATTTTAATTCCAAATGACTTCAAATCACCCAATCATACTTTAAAGCACTGTATTAGCATTTAACAAACTTACAGGCACAAAAAAGGCACTAGACACTAACACATTTTGGGGGTCTTAGAACTAGGGCTGCCACTCAATGGTCAATAACTATAGCTCAATGACTTTCTTAGAGATGGTTTCATGTCGTTCTAGAAAACCTATCCCTAAGTCCATCATTTACAAGAGAAGGATATAATTATGTCTTTCAACTTCAAGTATATCATAATCTTATTTCTATATTCAAGGTTTTGAATAATTCATTTTTTAGAAGGTCAGTATCTTAAGTCTACCGATCCTAGACATTCATTAATCAATCATTCATACACATTCACGACAAGGGTGGTTTAGGCTATCGTGTAAGGGGATCACATATTCACGTATCTTTCATCTATCAAAGTGAGGCTTATGTTTACCAAGTCAATACACAACATTCATCATATACTTTATACGATATAGTTTATGTACCATGTAGGGACACTACATCTACCACACAAGATACCCTATCAACACATATACAAACTCATCGTAGTAAATCATAGTCAAATACAAACATTTCAAGGAAAATATGTTTAAACCTCAAAAGTTCATATGCATTATAATATAAGAAACCTATTAGCGTTCTATCATCATATAGCATCACTTAGAGAAGAATCATAACATTAGCATTCATACGAGATCACATAAGCATTACAAGAGCACTTAACATAAACATCTACACATTATACCTTCATATAAGTCCTAGCATGATATTACTACAATTTGAATAAATAATGCCGACAAGGTCATGTTCATCACATACTCAATACATAATGACCGCCATCAATACAATTCATTATCAATTTTACACAGTATGGAAAGATCATGTAAAATTTCCACCTCTCCATCATCATCAACATTCCTGAATCATTTCAATAATTTCTATTCACAAAGGCTCTTACTAATAGAAATAACAACAATCCTAAAACAACAATCCAACAACAAAAATGATTCAATAATATAAAATATGGTTATCATTAAACTAAGGCAGCCTTTGTACAATTCAATGATAATCCATACATAATTCAATAACCCAATACAATCTACGCATGAATTCACTAGTATCAAGTGATCATCAAATCACACATAATATAGCACAATTTATAGGATTGCCTAATGTCAAGGGTTCATAGATATTTTCATTGTGAACATAAATTAAACATCAATAACATCATATATTAATGTTTGAAAATGTTTCATGCAAGAACCCATGAATTAGAGTAGAAATTGGACTGTTTCATAAACATTGAAATATCTGAAATCACTTTGAAATTAGCTCTAAAGTGATATCAAGTCATAGATAAATAACTCTCACACCTTAGTAGAAGTACCAAAATAAAATTGAAGAAGAAAATCCGTTGAAATGCATCATCCAATCTTCGTCTTCACCTTTAACTTTCATGGAGATTTTAGGAGATAATTTGGGAGGGAAAGGGTTTTGACTTAGGTTTTAGGGTCTAAATGAGAGTTAAATTACTTTAATACTATTAAAATACCCAAATAAACATAAAACTACAATCCTCCTAATTTTTAATAATTGGGGTGAACTTTCAAAAACACCTTAAGCCAAGCCATGTTACAGGCGAACATGCAGGTTGAAATGACTCGCTACAAACGATGGACCATCGTTTGATCGATCTGCCATATATGGTGCTTATTAGTTTGATTCATAGGCTTTAAAACTTGAAGACCGTCAGGATCCATCGACGCCCCAAGTCTATGAGACTTCGTTTTAATGATAGGCCATTGTTTGGCACTACATGCAGGCTGCCATGCACCTTCATGCCTTTAGTTGGGTTCCTCCTCTAGGTCTCATTTTGTGTCCTGGGTGGATTCGTACCCATACGTTAAACTTATAATCATGCACATATACGTCTTAGGAACCTCCCCTATCAATTTAGACACCGAACATGACATGAAAGATGAAAAGGCACACTAAAACACATGCAAGCACATGAGGACTAGTCGTCGAACGTCTTGATCGTTCCTTGACGCTTGATTGGAAACTCAAATGGAATGACTTCAAAACTCAAATACACATTAATTGAGCTATTTAACAGACCTTAAAGAACAAGTACACCTTTATATAAGCCTAGTTTATTTTTAGGGTCATCACAGTTTATCAACCATTTAATCTGTTTTGACAAAGTTGACTCAGAAAAAGTGAAATTTCAATTGTTTGAATCATGGTGATAAAATCTTTAAAGAGTTTAAAGAATAGGATGAGAACTGACCCAATTTAACTTTACCAAAAGGTACTCAAGATTTTGTGTTGTATTGTCATGCATCAAGAGTTGGCTTGGGTTGTGTTTTAATGTATAATGATAAAGTTATAGCTTATGCATCCAGACAGTTTGAAGTTCACGAGGAGATATACCCACCTTATTACTTAGAATTGGTTGTTGTAGAATTCTTTTTGAAGATATGGTGTCATTATTTGTATGGTTTTGTGTTGATATATCCATCGATCGTAAGAGACTTCAGTATGTTTTCACTTAAAAATATCTTAATCTTAGACAAAAGAGATGGTTAGAATTACTAAGGTATTATCAGATGAGTATTATTCACCACTCAAGTAAGGCTAATGTTTTTTATGATGCCTTGAGTAGGCTTCCTATGAGTAGTACCGCCCATGTTGAGGAAGAAAAGAGAAAGTTAGCAAAAGATGTGCATAGCCACACTAAAGGGTCCCACTTGTGGATTGCACAGAATTAAAAAGAGTGGTAAGGAATGGGATCATCACTAATATTAGTAGTTGAAGAAAATAAAGCTCAAGATCCAATTTTACTTGAGTCGAAGGCAAATGTTCAAAAGCAAAAAGTATTAGCATTTGAACAAGGGGAAATAATGTATTGAGATATCAAGGTAGATTGTGTGTACTTATAGTGGATGGACTCCAAGAGATGATAATAAAGAACTCGTAGATCCATATATTCCTTTCATATGGGTTCTACAACAATGTATCGCGATCTGGAAGACTTATATTTATGGAATAGCATGAAGAAGGGTTTGACAGAATTTGTTGCTAAGTGTCCAAGTTGCCAGCAAGTCAAAGTTGAGCACCAAAGGCCGGGTGGTATGGTATAGAATATAACACATCAAGTATGGAAGTGGGACTTGATAAATACAGACTTCATCACAAGTTTACGAAGGTCTCGCAGACAATATGATTCTATTTTGATGTTTGTCGACAGAATGACAAAATAAACCCATTTTCTATCAGTTAAGACTACCCATTCAACATAAGATTATGCAACGTAATATATTGAGGAGGTGGTTGAATTTCATTGAGTGTCAGTCTTTATTATTTCATACATTGTTGATCTTAAGCACTACCTTTCATCCTCAAGGGCTTGTGTATTTGATTTCAAACGGAATTGGTATAATACTTATCTTTTATTGAGTTTTCTTACAACAATAGTTATCAGCCTAGCATCCAAAAGGCTACTTCTAAAGATCTTTGTGGGAGAAGATGCAGATCTCCTATTGGATAGTTTCAATATGGTGAAGTATGGTTGATAGGAGAAAATTTAGTTCGCCATGCTATGGAGAAGAAGAAAGTGATCCAAGAAATGTTGAAAACAACACAGATTTGTCAAAAATCCTTCACTGATGTTTGTATAAGGGCGATAGAGTTTGAAGTAGATGATTGGGTGTATTTGAATCTTTAAACCATGAACGGTGTTATGAGGTTAGGTAAGAAGTGGAATCTTAGTCCCCGGTATATTGGCCCTTATTTCATAGCCAAGCGGATTGACAATATAACTTCTGAGTTGGAGATACCACAAGAATTAGAAGCGGTCATCTGGTTTTTCACGTCTTAATGTTGAAGAAGTGCATGGATGATCCTTTATTGATCATTCTAGTTGAAAATATAAGGATGAATGATAGCTTATCATATGACAAGATTGCTATTTAGATCCTAGATAACCATGTTCGCAAGTTGATAACGTAAGAGGTATCATCAGTCAAGGTTCTTAGGAGGAACCAAATCGTTGAAGAAGCTACTTGGAAAGAAGAATAGGACATGAAGTAAAGATATCCACACCTCCTTGAATTCGGAGATAATGAAGACCATGTAACTAGTTTTCCTCACACTACTATGTAAATTATGAGTGAGCATGTTCTTTGTTTGCAATTGCCTTTGAGATGTTTGAACCAGATGTTACCACCCTTATGTTAGTAAGAGAAAATCTCATTCAAGGAAGAATGTTTCCGAGGTATTGTAAAATCTAGCAACTAAAAAGAACTATAAGGAATTTTAAAATCTGAAATAGTTATTCTTGGAAAGTATTTGTGTAAATCTAGAAAATTGCAAGTAAGTTAAAGTTGAGCTATTGTTCAACTTAAATCAGCAATCAATCCTACCTCAGGATTAGTTAGGTGTAGTTCCAAATATTTTATGAGAGCTCTTCGAATGATCTTTTTAACGACTCCAAGTTTGCATGAATTTGAGTTTTTATGATTAAGTTATGCCTTTTTGAAGTTGGGTTGTTGGATTAAGAAAATGTCCAATCTGAAATTATAAGGGGTATTTTAGTATTTTCATTGCCATAATATACTAATCCATTTAAGAGTCAATATTCATCAAATAAGATTCTAGTTAGTTTTGCAATTTGAGATTTCACGCTAGGACTAAGGAGAATGGAGAAGACAAAAGAAGAAGAAACGGAAAGTTCATCGAGATCGATCAAGAAACTTTGTTTTTCACCGAGGGTTTACTTATACCTGGTAGGTTTCATCCTAAAAAACTTTGAATATTAATGATCTTGATATCTAATAAAAAATTAATTTATTATTCGTGGTCTTTATATCATTAATTTATTATTCGTGAATTTGACATAGTTGCATATTATTCGCGGAGCTAAGACGAGGTGTTATGCCTCAAAAATGTTTTCGAAAACAAAATTTAACCATACCTCTGTGTTTCGGGGCCACCTTTGTATTTTGAATATTGTTCGTTTCTCATGTTTAGCTATGTAATATTATTCGTAAAAATCATGAAATCTCTCCAACCACATATTTTAATCCTTTAATCCATAATTCAATTCAAGATCATTTAAGAGTCAAGTCAAGATCAGTTAAGAGTCAAGTCAACAGTAGTTATTAAAGTTTTTGAAAGTCTTATAAAAATGATTTATCTTTGTTTTAGGCCTCAAGTTTTGAGTTCATTAAAGAGTGAAGTTTGAATTTTTGTCTTTAAAGAAGTATATGGGGACTATGTATTCCCAAAGAGCCTTCAAATTAGTTTTCATAAAAGAGTAATAGCTTTCTAAATGAAGCAATAAGGGAAACAAATATTTCCAAGATAACATGTAAGCTATGTTTTTGAGCACTCATATCAAATAAGATATGAAGAATGTTTTTAAAACATAGGATATTGTATATAATTGGAGTAATATTGAGCAACAAATTGGGCACGAGCATGAGTTCACATAACTCACATCTCCATATAACCATATAGACACCATGGGTAGAAAAATGTCATACATTTTAGGTGAATACTTTTCAAAATATACTAGTTGATACACTAACTTGTTCAGGTTCTATACCATTGGCTAGGTTTAGGATGTGCTTGCATCTTTAGGTAGATCGATACGTCATCAAGTTATTGTATATTATATGCAATAGTTTATTGTATTTTCTCATACATTTGAGAGTTATGTTGTATCCTTGTTATATACATAGAGTTGATATCATATTTTTAAACAATATATTTAATATTGCATTTGTTTTAAATCGTCATATATCGAAATGAGTTCATTTAAGTATGAATGAGTTGAGAAAAGACAAGTGTAACAGTTCGAAAATTCAAGACTCTTAAAGCCTAAATATTTTCCATGAGGTCTAAACGTTGTTTTAAGACATATTTTAATGAATATAAGTCATTAAGAAGTCTAGGAACCAAAATGTTCAGGAATGTCCATGACGTTCAGAAATAAGTTCTAAGATACACTAGCGTACCTAAGCCTACATATGAGCTTTTAGAAGTCAGAAATCCATGAAAACTGGTGGAAGGGTATTTCATATGTGTGTAAGATTAATCTTGGTCTAAACGTTCGGGTATGACTCAACAAGAACCAACCAAGGACCATTGAGGAGGACCCTAGCACATAGGAGGCAACAATGTCTGGGCAGTGTGCAACCACAAGTGGGCAAATGACGGCATGTGTGCGGATCGATGGGGCATCGATGCCAACCGTCGAGCAAAACGTAGCCTTAATGTTGAGCTCTTGCCTGCACAAGTCTTTGACCAGAACAACGGTTGTGCAGCACGGAAGTCATAGTTCAGATCAGGGTTCCGTCTGTTAGGGTAAAATTTCTGCATGTTTTAAACATAGACTTAACTAATAAATTAAGGGGTTAGATAATTAGTAAGGGGTTTAAGCGAGAATAATGAAGTTAATTAAGACCACATATAAAGACCCAAACCCTTATTAGATTAAACACAACCCAAAAAAGAATTCCTCTTCCTTCTCTCTTCTTTCTCTCTCTATTGGATGAAACCACTGAATACTATCTAGGGGAAGGATTTGGGGATGTAAAGGGATGATTTCACCATAAAATCTTCATCAAACTTTCAGGTATGGGATCTATTAATCTTTGAGACCTCTTTTCTCAAATTGTTCCTTCAAAATATTTTCAAAAGTTAGTTTTCATATGGTTCTTCTATATCTAGAAAATTAGGTTATGACTGAATTGCTTATTTTTTCTATTGGATAATATGAATAGATTAAAATGATTTTTAACTTAATTATGTTATATCTTGATGATTTGGTATAGTTTTTAGATGATGATCCTTAACCCTTAACCCCACGTTTGATATTGACATGAATTAAGTTGAAATTTGTTTGATTGACTTGGTTATTGGCTAAATATATATTAATTGATGTTTTTATACTAATTATGAACAAATTAGAGTAAATTGTAGTTTTCATGCTATTTATTGATATGATGATCTAGGTTAGAAAGTGAATTAACCTAACTGCCTTATCATAAGATATGATCTAGTATTAAATTGTGATGTAGTAAGTCTTCTAGCCTTGTTATCATGTTGATTATGTAATTACGTTTTATACCTAAATTTGATTGAATTGAGGGTTTATGGTAAGACCTTGATGATGAACTATGAAGGAGACTTGGTAAGTCTTTTGCCTTTTGACATTCACTTTAAAATATGGTTAAATTGTGAGTAAGTCATGGTGTTATGTTGGAGTAAGTCTTGTGTTAGGATTGATAGAGCAGTATGATATTGAACTTAAATGTCTTGATTATGTGGTGAGGTTGATTACGGTGTATGTGTTATAATGATGTGGATGGGGTTCTTATTCTTTATTGTGACCTTGTTCACATGTGTATAGTCAATGCACATTCTGAGAGAACCATCTTTCTTATTTATGAACAATACTGGTGCACCCCATAGTGAAATACTAGGTCTGATGAAGCCCTTATCTAGAAGCTCTTTCAAATACTCTTTAAATTCTGTAAGCTCTGCTGGATCCATTATATAAGAAGGAATAGAAATTGGCTGGGTATTTGGAATGAGATCAATTCCACAGTCGATTTCCATTTAGGAGGGACTACAGATAGATCTTCTAGAAATACTTCTGGAAACTAACAAGTTACTGGAACTGACTCAAGAGTCGGGGTTTCAGAGCTAGAATCCTTAACGCGAACTAGATGATAGAGATAACCCTTTGAGATCATCTTTATGGCGTTAAGGTAAGAAATAAATCGACCCATAGGTGCTAAACTACTACCATTCCATTCTAAGATTGGTTATTCTTGAAACTGAAAACGAACAATACTAGTTCATTAATCGACTGAGTCATAACATGAATATAACCAATCCATTCCTAAAATGACATCAAAGTCTACCATTTCTAATTCTACTAAATCTACTGAGGTTACTTTCTGAGAGACTCTGACGTAGAAATTTTTGTATACCCTTCTAGTTACAACTGGATCACCGACTGGAGTTGAGACTGCGAATGGTTCTGTGAGAGTTTCTGGACGGACAGTGAATTGTACTACTATGTAAGGAGTTACAAAAGAAAGATTAGCCCCTGGATCTAACAATGCATAAACATTAAGCAAAAACACTTAACATACCAGTGACTACATTAGGAGAACCTTCTTAATCCTGCCGATCCTGAAGAGCATAGAACCTATTTTTACGCTGACCGCCACATGTACCAGATGAGTTACCCTGCTGAGTTGGCGAATTGTTGGTGCTGCAGAATTTGTAAACTGAGCTCTACCATTTCCACCTCCTTGATCCTGTCTAGAAGGACAATCCCTAAACCTGTGATTAGACTAACTGCACCCAAAACATCCTTCTTTTCCTGCGAGACACTCGCCTGGATGGTTTTTACCACACTAAGGGCAAACAGGGTAAGTCTTGGTGCTTGAAACACTTTCTTGAGACTTAAAGCCTGGTGCTCTACCCTTTTGGTTAAACATGTTCGTAGAGGATGGAACACGAGCTGATGAAGGGACTGGGGCTGAAAACATCTACTGACTCTACAAGCGATTCCCACAACCTGATTTCTGCTGAGAATAGTCAAAGTTCCAAGTCCTAGCCTTCTTATTTTCCTTAAACTTTTCACTAAGATTATCACCCTCAACCGGCTGACCATGAGTCATAACCCTAGAGATTTTCATATCTCCAAGTACCATAGCATTTCTTAACTCAATTCTTACCAAATTCCTGGCATTCGCATTCCTAGTGTTACCTCTAGGAGGAGGCATGATCTGAAACGTAGAACATCAAGTTAGAATGGAAAAAGATCATGCCTAACGCACGATAAGAGTAACAAGAAAGTGAGGTTTTTCTAAGACACTTTATAGCCTCCCTCTGATTAGATGTGGTGCAGTCCACACCCATGAAAAGGACACTACTTAGTACGGCTTTTCAGATATCCTAGGACTCTTGAACATAGTGCTCTGATACCCTGTTTTGTCAGGCCCCGAGCTACACTAAAGAAGCAGAATCGAAACCTAGAACCACAAGTATTCCCAAGCTAACCCTACTATCATAATCATAACCATACTAAAGAATATAAACTGATGCTAAAGCTAAATCATAATTTAATCTGAAAAGATGGGGAATACCCATATTCTATAACTAAGATATTTGGAAATAATGAGTTTAATACCAAAGAAATATTAACTCAATTCTAAGTTGAATCTAACTATGTCTGAAGCCTCTAACTGACTACAAATACTAGGACAAGCCCCAGCTAAATCTAGAAAAAATTGAAACTAAATGACTAAATACTGAAATGAGACTCATGATTGTTGTCCTCAAAGAATGAGGACTCACCACTGAATTTGCTGAACTCGAGATCGGAAATCAATATATGCGTGATCTGGTTGCTGAAAACCTGAACCTACATCATGAGAAGATGTAGAGCATGTATGCGTCGGTACTCGAAAGGTACTGAGCATGTAGGATAGAGTAAAGCTGAAATAAAATATAACAGAACAAGCATAAAAGCAAGTATAATAATCTGAACATAATATACTGATTTTCTAAGCTAACTGAATGCAATGACCAATTTATGACATGCTACAACAGAATACTAAATATACTGATAAACGGTCAATGCACAGAGTGTGACTGAACTGTGGGAGCTACTAATAGTCGATAATATAACCACATGAGCTAAATGTGGAGTCCGATGTATACGCCCCATCTAAAGGACCCAATATAACCTGCCAAAAGTATAAAGGCATGCAGCGGTAGTCACTAAATTGATTGCCCACAGAGGAGACTTAGAACCTACTTGGCTAGTAGTTCTGGGACTATTGGGTACGCTAAACCCTAGTCCATCTAGGTATTATGCTACTCCCAAAGAATTCTATAAATTAAATAATTATGTTTGAGTTTCTGTAAATACTGGATAGCTCGAAACTAAACATGCAAATTGAGAATACAATAATTATTCTGGTAATTATGCATTTATAACTGAGGCATGAATATCTGAACTGTGTGAAATATCTCACCTAGCATGTTTTATTCAAGAACTAAAGAAATACAAAGCTAGGGTTCTGAAATCCATGCGATAATCTGAGTAATAACATGATATTCTTATTTGGAACATATATTTAATAAATTCATGAGTTCTATCAAAGTTGTAGAAACCCTAGGTTTAATCGTAATAAGAGAAACAAGAACTGACCAAAAACTAGGGACCCAATGGGTGAAAGGAACAACCTAGTGAAATCCCCCACGCCTGGAGATGAAATCAACAGAATAATACTTAACTTTTGGCGATGGAACTGCTGGAGCTTGTGGCATTCTTGAACTAGGGTTCTTGAGCTTTTTCTCCTCTCTTACTTCTAATTTTCTAAGTTTCGATTTAATGATTTTACTTAGATATGTTTTAATTATGTTTATAGGCTTAAAATTACTAAAATCTTATGATTTAGGGTAAAACGATGTATATTAGGGTTTAAACCGAGTGGGAAAGGTCCAATAGACCCGCGGGAAAGTTGTTGTCAGACCAAATGACGACCAGGGCTGACGGTCCATTGTTTCACCATGCTCCGTCGTTAGGTCCGTCGGTTGGGCCTCTTCAACATACTTTTGCTAAAATGGTCATGACGTTTTGCTCAAAGGTATGGGTTTAGCAAGGTTTGTGGCTATGGAAATATAATTCAATTACCTATTTGTGTGTAGGTCATGGGACACCTAATTCATTTGGTGCTAAGAGTTATGATCATTTGAAGTTGATGCAACTGCATTTCCCCTTAACTGTCTACAAATTTTCCACCTACGGACCATGTTGGTCATCCATAGCTTTTGTTAGAGAGTGGGTGAAGGGAGTATTGATCGACGATCACGGACTACGGACCGTTGTATGATCTGCGGACCGTAAGTCCGTCTGTCGTCCAAGACTTAACCAATTTTTCTTGGCTGAAATTTTTGGGAGTTTCTGATCCCTTCGACGGTTGTGCATGATGGACCACGGGTCAGGCTATAGTCTATCGTGGTCCGCCGATGCCACCGTTGGTTGCGCCTGTAGATTTTTCTGTAAAGCTTATTTTTTGTCTATTTTTGCTAAGGGGTGTTACAGTAAGAATAAACATGCATCAAAGAATCAAAATCTCAATGATTAAGCAAACGAAACTCAGGACAAGAAAACACAAACCGGATTCAGATTTTTCGAGACTATGGGTAGAATCCTATACATGATTTTTTAGCGACTGAATTTAGATGTAGGGCGTGAGGACGAACTTAGTCCATAACTATGATTAGCCCTATGTACCATAGTGAGGAGTCTTGAAGAAAAATCTTAGAAGAGGAAGTGTGTAGAAGAATCTTGAATAAAAAACCTTTGGTATATCTAAAAGAACCTTAAACTTGAGCCTTTAGAACTTTGAAGGTTGGACCCTATCTTGTAGTTCTCGTTCTGAAGAAGGAGAATTATGGATTATTAGAATTTATATACCCATAATGATGATTTTAGGTTGAAATATGGACTTAGAAAGGTTAATTTAAGGTAAACATTAAAGAATACCCTTATGAGAACATAACAATAACATATAATTCAAAGAAAATTACCGTTCAAATAATTGCATCGGTAAAATCACTAATCTTGAGGTTCCCTCATCAAAATATTGGTTGTTCAACAAATGGGATCCATATCACGAAAATATCCAAAGACTTGACGTTTTAAGACTATTTCAGTGAGCCAATTTGGTGATTTGTCAAATCATTCCGTGAGTTGCCAAATGGGCAAGTGTCGATGTTGAATTTCTTAGCCCACTTATAGTCCAATAAAATAACCATAACTTCTTAGTCTAAAGTCACATTGGTACAGACTTGTTGGGTTGGAAAAAAGGCTCATATGACTCAATATGATAGGTCATAGGTCACCTGACTCTTTATATATTGAGAGATAGGGTCATTTTATGTTTACCTCTACATGAACTCATGCGAGAACTTAGCGATAGGAATTCTTTGAACATGAATTGGTGTTTGATATACCTTATGACCCAAGATAACTTTTGATACCCTTGATACACTTGATAAAGGACCTTAATACACAAGAACAAGTAGTGCATCACCTTGTTCAAGATCATATACTTATGATGAACGATTCATATTATAATGGTAGAGTTGCAATTTCTAAAAAAATGATTCGGGACTTAGCTTAGAAATATTCAAAGTGTTGTAGTGGAGTACACCTTCATTATGCAAATACTCTGCCATAGTTAATTTACTTTTATTTAATATTAAAATGAGTAATAAATTATTCTTTCTAGAACTTTTTTAAATATTATGAAATGTTATTTTTTTATGACACTGATCATTATTCCTTGGCATTAAGAATTTGTATCTTATGTTCGCTTCATTACTTTGAACATTCAATTTATCAGTAGTTTTGTCTATTGATTTGTGCAACAATTGCATTTTCGGTTAGTGGCATTTGGTTGTCTACTTTTTTTTCATTATACCTTTTAATTTATATAATTTGTGGTTTGCTTATTTTCCAAATTGATAGAATTAGTGTGTTCACTATCATTTAAAGGACATGTCCCTTGACTAAGTAATAATGGTAATGAAGAGTAAAAATGACACAAGACAACACAAGCAGTTTACGTGGAAACCCACTTGCTAAAAGGTGTAAAATTACGACCTGTTCTACATGATTTTCAATTTTTTTTTAATTTCTTCAAGAAAAAGTGAAACGCAGATACAACATCAAATGAGATTAAGTTATTGATCTTGAGGCTTAGTAGTAATCCTATTATATACTGGTCCTAAGTGGATACCACACTTTCCACTAAGATATCGACCCTAGATAACATAGACTTTAACTTAGAAGACTCAACACTGCCCAAAAAATAAACAAGCCCTAGATGACTTAAAATTATCACTAGCAGTTACAAAACTGTCACTAAATTAGTAACCTCTAACCAATTTAGTCTTTTTCAAACTAAACAAGATATATTAATCCTTTATAAATCATATATTTATTATAAAAGAGAACCCTAAGCCTTCTTACGTCGCGCTACCACAAACCAGAATTCGCTTTTATTTTGTTTATTTCCAAAACTACCCTTCCATTTTCATGATAACTTGTGAAAATTATGAAATGTTGTGACTTTTTTGAAAAAGTTGTGACTTTTATGAAGAGTTGTGATTTTTGTACAGAATTTCTACTTTTATGAAAGATTGTGACCTTTCTAAAGGGTTGTAACTTTTTCAAAGAATTGTGATCTTTCCAATAAGACACAATAAATATTTGTTCAAACTACCCTATATTTTATATAAATTGTTTGCCACTATAATTTGTAGGTTTTTTCTCCACTACATGGTAGTCAATTTCTCCACTACATTAATTGATTATTTTATGAAGTTTGTTTCATTCTTCAATGTTTGTTTTCATTTAGCTTAAACTTTACTATAAGTCATAGTGATTAATCTAACTATGATAAGTTCTTTTTTTTTTTTTATGTGGTGACCTTTTTATTTTAATATGTTAAAATTTCACAAAGGATAATTGAAAATTGACCTTCTCCTTTGTACCTTTCTACAGGCTTCATAACATTATTTAAGGAAATTGATTTTCAATTTCAATGCTACATTATTACTCTTAGACCTCTTAGTCCACAACTCATACACTTCTAAATTGTTGATGATTGAATTTATTATATTCAGTTCTTTAGTAAATAACTCTTTTATTTCCTTTGTAATTATTTCTATATTTTTTTCGAATTCAAATACATTGATTAAGCTTCTTATAAAGTCTATTTCTTTTCTCAAAGTTTTCTTCCCCCCATTTCAAGAAGTATAATTTTTTACTTTCAATCATAGTGATGCATTTATCTATTGCAAATTCATTTTGCTATTTTGATGACTTTTTTTGAATTATGTTCAAAATTATAGTGAGGAAGATTGAAAATTTATCTTCTCTTTTGTTGCTTTCAACAAGTTCTTTTCATATAGTTTTTTATAAAATTGCTTGTAGGTCGTGCTATATTTGATAACAAACAACAACAAATATTTGATAACTAATACGGAATCAATGATCAAGTTTGTTAAAAAGAACCATAATTGCTACTTTCTTGCTTGCCACAGCTAGTATATTATATTGATTATTTTTTAAGGTACAAACATTTTGTATGTCATTGCACTATTTCTAGAATATTCGTATAGCCACATTTTTATTGCAAAGTAACAAATTTTTCATATTTCTTCTCTTCTTGTGTTTGAGCGTAATAAGATATTACGTTTTTGTCAAACTAACAAATGTCTAAATGCACTATAACAAAATTATATTTTGTCGGCAATAAATATGCACATTCACAAAGAGTGTTACAACATTTACCGACATTAATTAATTATCATTTAATTCGATGTTTCTACAGACTTTAGGGACATTTATACTGAGTATCCATTTCCTCTGAATATACATATTCAATGACAATTAAGCTATTAATTATCATGAAAGATCATTTTTGTTGTAGTGATAACTCATTCTATTTATAATGTTTTTAAACATTGATAAAAAGAAATAACTCTTTATTTTTAATTTTTTCAATTCAATTCAATTTGTGAACCGTAATATTTTATACAACCCCAAAAGATTATATTTTTGAATAATATATTAGAAACATGCCTTTTCCTTCTATATTTTAAGGAAAATACGGTCTTTTATAATAATTTTTGATATTTCTGTGTTAAAGTTCTCACAAAATTATGTTGTTACATTTTAATATGTTATGTGTCAAAATTTTGATGTGTTATATCCCTTGTGAACATTAATATGTCACTACTTCTTGGTTGAAAATTGCATTAATTTTTTGTAACTACATACTATAACCATAACAATAACAATGCTTTAATCCAAATAAGTTGGGCCTGGTGATATGAAACCTTAAAAATAGCAATGACTATTTTGAAACAACGAGAAAAAACATTTATGATAATAACAGATTTAGGGTCATTTTAAGCATATACTTGGTATGACATACAATAGTAAAAAAGAGATTGGTTGAGGTTCATAAGAAAGGAGTCCAAAATCCTATATTGAATTTAGTTACTAATAATCTTTTATGGTCCTGATTTTCCACTTTACTTGGGAGTGTTGTTGTTTAACGGTTTTTTTATCTCTTTTTTAACGTCTAATATTAATATTTATATTTTAGTACAATTTAAAAAATTTCATTTCATCTTACCAACTATTTCCAGGAAATTTTCGTAAACTTCTGTCTCATACTTAAAATCTATCTATGACTAATAATTTTTGTATAACATAAATAAATTTTGATAAATATAGCACTTAAAGATTTTGGAGAAGCGTTTTTCCTAAAGATAAAACTTTTTTGCCAATTATGTATTGAAAATGTTAATATTATTAAATGATCATATGTAAGCTTAATAAAGTAGTTCAATCACATGCGAAACACGGGTAATTTACCTAGTTAGGAATAAATTTCCAATGTCAATACTAAAGTATAACTCTTACGACACTACGACGCCTGCGGCTCTATCAGATCCATGGTGTGCCTATAGAGAATATGTCACTGGGATGGTCTTTGCTTGAGAACTTCAGAATTTTTAAGATGAAAAAAATAATCTAGTATACATTATGAATAATAGACACAAGCTTCGAGGCCATACTATTGGCAGATGTTTCTGCAATAATTGCATATTTTGCACCAACCAATTAAATTTTTTACACCCTCATTGTGTGTACATTGACTCTAGGATTAGGTCCCCGTAAAAGGTCCCATGATTTTTTCAAATCATCAAAACTATAAATAACATTTTCCCCTTTTTGATGATGATAAACTCCAAACAAATGCGTTCAGTCAGTTTCGTCTGTCAGACTGCCTTGCCACTTGATTGCCCTATCAATTTTCTTAGCCCTGCCCAATAACCTAAGCAACCAACATTTTCCCTTTTTGGCATCATTAAAAATAAATGCAGTAAACCAACATTACTAATAGGTTTCAATGTAAGACCATAGCTAAGGGAAACACGAAAAAACAAAATTTAACAAGATTCAATCACAACAAAATATAAACCAGCGTTATTGCACTAAATATTACATTCAATACATTCAAATTAATATGATAGAGGGAACCATTAAAATGTCCACACAAATGAAAGACACAAGAAGGAAAGGTAGAGGAATATGTAGATGGAGGCTGATGGGCAAGAGACTTCATGACAAGAGTAACCGATCATTAGCTTCACCATGATCTTTGATCAGTTCCTGTTGAAGAGCAGCATTCTGAGCCAGGAGTGCATTATTTTCATCCTTAGCTCGTTTTCCTCTGCAATACCATGTCCCTTAGACTGTGCTTTGAGTAGATGAACCATCAATAAGGCAATGTCTAAATTTTTGTTGCTTACAAGCACAATCATCTCCTCCTATTCGTGGTTCACCTGATCTTGTTCCATTACAAATTGAAGCATCTTGCTTAGTGGTCCTTCTTTTCCTTCAATTCACTCACACTTCTCCAAAGTAATCCGAGAAAAGTATTACTTAGCAGTTCCAAAAGAAACTTTCCCAACTGCAATGTTCAGATGTTGAAACTATTTAAGTCAGGAAATACGCATAACATTGTCATGTTTGCCCTTGTGTTCAACTACAAATTTGTACATATGCTCCAAAATGATGGCTGGGAAGTTCAAGTTTTAATATTTTCAAAGTCAATCCATGATAACCAGATTTGAAATACTAAATTTTTTTTCTTTCTTCCAGGAAAAAGTACCATATGACAAACAAAACTAAAAGTTGGTACTCTCCCTCTCATGAGCTTCTTTTGGAAACCCATATGACACAAGTCGGGGAGCTTTAAGCATTCTTTCACAGATTTCTTGGTGCAGGACTTTCTAACAACAGACATGATCCATTCTCTGGGTACCTCCAATATTTTCCCAGTATTTTATTCATCTTGATGTACACTTTGGTTACCTATCTAACTGTTAAGACTTCAATCCTCTACAAAGTCCACATTATAGTAGAATTCTCGAACTTCTTCATTATGTAGATCACAAAATTTTCTCATAAATAGGTGAGTCTAGGATTGAAGCTCCAGAAGATCATCCAACGAGTCCATTCTTGACTTCATGTTCACTGTGAAGCACCCTACCTCGGAGCACCTTCTGTAAGTGTAGTTGTCAATAATCGGCTTTTTTAAACTTCATTTTTGTCGTTGTGTCGTCTAGTACCAATTCCTCCTTCAAAATTTTTCTTAAGAACAAGAGGTGTTTACTTTTTTCTCTTTTGTTTGTTGTTTCCTCATTGTCATTCCTTTCCTTTTTCATTAGGCGCAGTGTCAACATTCTTGACTTTTGGGGTTCTAGGTTTCAACTTACCGGCTATCTTCACATGTTTCCTTTTTTACTTTTGTGTAATATCCAGGGGAGGAGATCTCATCATCTAGGTAATCATATTCAAAGAGTTCGTTGGAGACATCCACCACATCATCAGTAGGCAACTCGATTATCACTTCACCTAATCTTCTTCTCCTTCCATTCTACTTTGTAGTTGTTTCACTTGACTTCATAGCTTCACCCTTGTTTGTTTGAGAGATTGATCTTGTAAAGGATCTCCTTTTTAGAGTTTCTTCTGTTACCCTTTCTTTTCCATTCATGTTGATGGAAGAAATTCTCATTTGCAATGAACATTTGAGAGGGACATTACCGCCATTAGTGTCACATCAATAAGCAGACGAATAGATACCAATATCAAGAGTTTGATTAAAGAATGGTTTGGTATATTTAAGAATTCCCTTTATAAAACTACCTCATTTGTATACAAACTAACTCCTTCTTCATTTACCACCCCTTCTCTCATCTTTCCAAAATCTAAATAACTATGCTTTTATTTGTGATAAGAATGTTGGACTCAAACGAATTACTTATGGGAATATCACCATCAAAGAGTGGTAATATAAAATTGTTGAAAATGGACTAGGTTGATGTATGGATGATGGATTATTGAGATATATGAGCAACTGGGAGTAAGAGAATTGGCTTTTGTAATGTTGACTAGAGAAATGGTCGACATTTTTTATGGAGAAGGTACATAAGATGATGTGTAGAAGGTCACCCGATTTATTTTGTTTAGGGAGTCCAATATTTGTTTGGAAGAGGAAAGTGATTGAGACATTTTAGAGAGAGAAGGAAGAAAAAGTTTTGAGAGATAAAGATTAGGGATTTTGGAAATAGTCTTGAGAAGAGAATTTTTAAAACTAAAGAGATGGAGTGGAGGGAAGATGTATAAAAAAGAAAGTGAAATGATGTGTCAAGTTTTTGGGTAGACGCATCGCTTGGACTTAAAGCGATAATACCACAGTAAGATTCGTCGATGATTGACATGTGGAGATTTACAAAGTTCTTATTTCACAATTTAAGAGAATTGTAGCGTGTGCTAACCGTTAATCATGACCAGGTCCCCTACTGCCTGAGAAGCGTGACATTTGGATTGTTCTGATAATTATTGCTCCTGTGATTTTCCATGAGTGTATACCTTGATTAAAATCAATGAGGATACTTGTCCTTTAAATCATAGTGAAAGGAAGATTGGATTCCTTCAGATAGTGAAAGGTCAGTTCATGTTTATCATCCCAAGCTTTAATCTATTACATTCAAATTGATCTTTATTGAGGGCTTTTACAAAAATATCTAAAATCTAATATTTCACGTGAGTGAGTTGTGAAGCGAATGCCCATACAATACCTTACATACACTCAAGATATCCTATACACTACCTAATACAGAATCATTCTCACTTAATACATTAGCATACACATATACATGACATTCTCTCCTATCAAGGTTATCAAAAGACTTACTTTATTAAATCAAGAAGATAACGTCTGTGATTGACCTGATAAAGATTACTAAAGTAATCATTAATAATACCTATTTTTGAATCATGTCCACATAATTAACCATCTTTCCTAGCAAGAGCCATTCTTAAGAGTTATCTAGTTATGAAAAGAAGTGACACATTCCTATACCCCCTTCACAGTTAACTAGGCAACACTTAACTACTCTAGATAAGTACTTACTAATTTAACCTATATTCTTAATTTAATTCATTACATTCATTAGTTAATTATGAGGTATTCATCACCTAAAGGACATTCAAGTAATGGTCTTGGACAAGACCTAGGGACTCTCACTAACACATTCAAAACCTATTGTGCAATGTCTAGATAGCATCCCATACTACCATCTAAACTTCATAGAACTTATCTAATGCTATCATGTATCCCATATGATGAGAATAGGTAAAAACTGACATAGACTATGGTAGCAAAGCATGTAATTCAGATTTCAAACCTATTCTGATGAGGGTGTTCTACTTGCCACTAGTAGAACTTGGACACATCCCATTTAGGCCCATGGTTAAGAAATATGAATGTTGTTCTTTGTAATCTAGTCTTATTGTTAAACTAAAATTACTTCCCTTACCATACTCAGTACTAGACTTTGTTCTCATAGAGTAATATTCATTAACGGTTCATATAAAGGGGTTCTATATCAAGTTCATAACCCAATCACATTCACCCTGCTAAAGAAAGGTCAACTAGGGCTACCTCAAAATGGTGAAAAAAAGCTCATGATCATTTCACTAAGGATTAATATGATGCCGTTTCATCCAATTAACCTTATGTCTATCATTCCTTTACTTGAAGGATACCATTACGACTTTCGACTTCAACATTCATAACCTTACCACTAAGTTCAATATTTCACATAAAGACAATCTTAACATAATTTAGGATCCCACATCATTAATACAATCAAGACTAAGAGACCTTAGCATCCTAATTCAATACATCTAATATTAACATTCCGATATACATCAATCAACGGAGACAAGTAAACCATGACAAGACACAACATATCTCACTTTAACACATATTCAAAGTCATCTTAGAAGCACATAGAGGTAACACTTATAATCTTTTAAGTCATCCTATACACCACCATATAATCATCAATACAACCATCATTGACTCATATAGTTAAGTAGGAACAACCATGCATCAACCCTAAGACTGCACATATAAGCACATAGTCATAGTCTACATGATTTCCTAACATAGATAGAAAGAACACATACTTTCACATTACTTCAATATAGATAGATGTACTCATAGTCCACATAAAACAACTACCAAAATCATCATAGTACTTCAAGTAGTGCCTACAAGGCCATGATCATTATATAGCATAAAGTAACACCGACAAGGGCAAATCAATTCACATAGAACTACCACCATAAGTGTATCATACCAATCACAACAAAGTTGATGTCTAATTAACATAAAATAAAGGTAATTAGGGCCATTTACCTCATATTCATCAATCTAATACAACATAGATATCAATTTACTATATTTCTTAACTTAATCAATAGCCCATATAAAACTACATTAGAATTCATGAAACTTAAGTTAATATCCATTCAATAAGCTTAATATTGTAATGAACCTTATGTCAATATCAATTCAGGAAGCTTAATATTCAATATTTCTAAGAATATACACTATCCAATTGATAAAAATGGAACAACCTATAAACCAATTAATCATAATCTATACATGAATCAAAAGTCCATAAAAACCTACTCATAAATTCATTAATATCAAAGCATGATCACATAACCAATAGTTTTTTCAAATTGAGAGATTTGTGAATGTCAAGAGTTAATGGAGAATTTCTTTTGAAAGCATTATTTATACATTAATAATATCATATATTAATATTTTAATACCTTTCATGCAAGATCCGAAGACTTAGAGTAGAAATTGGACTTTTCATCTTTTTGAAATCTTTGAAAATAATCTTTGAAATTGGATCTATGGTATAGAAATCGTTAGATGAATAACTAATACCTTATTATAAGAACAAAATGATAATTGAAGAAGAAACTCCATTAAAGAACCATCTTCAAGCTCCATCTTCACCTTGAACTCTCATTGAAGTTTTTGATAAAACTTTGGGACAGAATGTATTTTGATTTAGGTGTAAGGGATAAATGATAGTATAATGACTTGTATACTCTTAAATTACCCATAAACATTCAAAAAAACCATCGTCCTATTTTATGAGACATGGGGTGAATTTCCATAAAACCTCAAGCTTTAATAAAAAACTGCCAAGAAAGTCAGACCAATATCGACGCCAAGCATCGACGGTCCGTAGTCTCACCCACGCCCCATTGATGAGGTCTCATTGGTTGCTTCTGAAAAACCTCAACCCACAGTCCAAGTGGATATATCGATGCCACTTATCGACTGGCAGTCGCCTGGTCGACTGGCCATCGTTTGGGTCAGTCGATTGCTATTGCCTGGTAGTGTTGAAATCCAAGTTGGGGTCCTCCTTTAGGTCCCCTTATGGGTCCTACTAGGATTCCTACACGGATATTTGAAACCCAAATATATTTGAATACAAGTTTAGGACCTTCCACATGAATTTAATCCTAAACAAACACCTAAAACTCGATAAAACATACATAGACACGCAAGGTCGTGTTAAAGCAAACCTTTCGAATGTCATAGACGTTCTTAGATGTTTGAACTCCAAAATTCAAGTAACTTGACACACTGTGTAAAATACTATATTTACTACTATAATAACCTTATAACCTCATGAATCATTCATAAACACATAAAACAACATATAAGGCACATATGTGACTTAGTCGTCGAATGTCTTGATCGTCCCTTGAAGTTTGACTTCCAATGGACATAAACTTTATAAAATTGCCTCAAACAAACATAATAAACCATTTTAGGACATTATACAATCATGACAACCATGTTAGGTTCTAGCTTCACCTATGTCCTTTTCGGGGTCTTACAAAAACCTTACACCGATGGAATATGGTCTACCGACCAATGTAGAACAAAACATGAACGTAGCATCTAGGTGTATCTACTATCTAGTATTCAAATGATTGAAACGTAGTTTATTGTTTCTTGGGGGGCTGTCATGGAAATATCACTCTATTCCTTTTTTGGGCTACGAGGCTATCAACCCCGTGAGGACTATGGTGAACCCTACCTTCCCTCCTAGGGAAGGTGCCACCCCTCATCTTTAAGTTCACTTGGTTCTAAGCTAGAGTCCCTTTTGAAATGTCTTTCATTAATAATCATAACATAATTTAAGTCATAGGGATCTAACCCCTTGTATAATCATTGTCATTAGCTCAATAGGTATTGAATGAGAATTGTCCTTTCGTTACAACTCTTCATTTGTTAGATTTTCATAGTATCATCATCATATCATAGTAAGTCACATAGATAATTCATAACCAACCTTATATCATTTCATCCTAAGCATAATCTCACAATCACATAGGAACGATATTTCAATTCAAAATCATACCAAATCCTACTTAGTCTAATCACAGGACACACTACAGTGGAACTACATTATGAATCACAACCCATCATAATTGGAGTAAAGGTTAGGATCATATAGACTTAGCCAATCTCCTTCAATAGCCATCATCATGATCTTAATATCAACCAACAAAATCTCATTCAATAATAGGTGTAGTAACATCATTCAATAGTAACTAAGTTAATTGCATTATCACTATTCAATTTATCTTCAATTCATAACCTAGGGTCTGAGGAAAAGGGTTCATCATCAATTCTTCAAGATATTGATTCAATTAAAACAATATATCACTCTAGGCAGTCCATGAATTGATAAGAACAGATAAAAACAAGTCTTAAAATCAATACATTCATCAATTCCCATTAATGTTATATGCATGATAGGAGTTTTGGGGAAATTGGGGAAAATGACTTGATCTACATGAAATTTCATCAATTACATCAATAAACCAACATACTACACTTAAAAATTCATAGGGTATCACAATTAATCACAATAAACCATCAATTTGAAGTTTAGAAGAAAACCCATTAGAAAAGAAAAACCTTTGAAATTGGGTGCTTTAGAAATCAACTTTGAGAGGACCTCTTGAGGAAAGGAATTTCAAGAGTAAAGAAAGCATATCTTAATGAAGATTAATCCACGAAAATCAAGTGACATCCTAGAAAAATTGGTCTTCCTCATCAAGCTTTGTTTCTTCCTTCAATAGAGGTTGAATAGAGAGAGAAAGTATAAAGAGGTGAGTGCTTTTGTGTTTCGATTTGGGGATTTGATATAAGAAAATGTGAGAAAAAACTCATTTAATATCAACATATAAACCTCTCATGAAAAACCCAAATACCCCTCACTTAAGTATATCCTTTAATGAAGTCATACATGAATTACAAATTTCAGATTTTCATCGAGAAACAAGTCTGCGATACGGAGCTGCTCCGACATGATTTTCTAAATTAATTTTTGAAAAAGTTGATTCGGCGACCTGTCCAGAACACAAAGTAGAATTTTGACAAAAGGCCACCCATGTCCGGGACATGGACTTCTTTATTTTAAGTGTATTTTTGTTGTTGCTTTTGCAACTTGCGAAGCCATGTTTGGGGTTCTTTCGTGGATCCCTAAGGCAACCCTAGGGAGTTTGGACCTGGAAGTTTCAACACTATATACATGGTTTTGTATGTTTCAAGTCATTTTAGAAGTTTAATACTTCATTAAACACCCCTAAACCTCTTCGATACCTAAGGACGTTTCACTAGATAAATTAGATTAGCTTTTGGACGTCTTCGACGTTTCTTGGCGTCTTGATTCTAAAACTTCCTAGATAGTTCATAATAATTTTTAAGGCTTATAAACAGTGTTTGAGATCGAAATTTTAGGCTATAGCTAATATTCAATGCACATTTTAAGGGACCCATCCTTCGTCTTCACAAATAATATTGGAGCACCCCATGGAGAAATACTAGGTCTAATGATGCCTTTATCTAGTAAGACTTTGAGTTGAGCCTTTAACTCTTTCAATTTGGTGGGAGCAATCCGATAAGATGGAATTGAATTGGCTTGGTATCCAATAGCAAGTCAATACAAAAATTTAATTTCCCGTTCAAGAGTGATACTAGGAAGGTCATTATGAAAGACCTCCAGAAATTCCCGCATAGTGGGACTTCCTCAATGGGTGGAATTTCCAAGTCTAAATCGTTATCTCTTACAATGTTGTATAAACACCCTTTAGAGATCATCTTACAAGTTTTTAAATATGTAATGATATGACCTCTAGGAATAAAAATTCCCCCCTTCCACTTTAAGATGGGCTCACTAGGAAAGATAAAATTCACCACCTTTGTTCTACTAACTACGGAAGCAAAGAAGGCATGCAACCAATCCATACCCAAAATGACATCAAATAGTTTCTATATACCCTATTTGCAACCACTGATTCACCTTCCGGGGTAGTTACCATAACTGGTTCATTTAGGAAATCGGGAAAAATATGAAACTTGCTAGTTATCAAAAGGGTAAAAAAAGATATTGTAGCACTCGGGTCAAGTAAAGCATAAACATCAAAGAAAACTTTAAACATACAGATCACCACATCAGAAGATGTCTTGTGCACACCACTAGAGAGGAGAATGTAGAAGTGATTCTTCTTCAAAGCATCAACATTGGAACCACTTGCTTGAGCTTGCCCACTACCCTTTTCTTGATCTATCAAGTTTGGGAAATCCTCACCTTGTAGCAACTTACCATAACTAAAGCAATTTTCCGTCCCAATGACACCCTATCATCACGATCCGTAGTGATCTTGGAAGGAACTTGATTAGAAAACCTCTTTTTGAACATAGGCTTGTCTTGGATATCAAGCCTACACATTGAAGAACCACCATGAAAAGACTTTGCCCTATTTGAATCTCTACTCTTCCTCTTAACCCTTGTCTCCTCAAGATGTTGAGTATGAACCATGGGACATGAAATGTTCATATTATCATGTAGCATAGTTGAACAACGTTCTTCTTTCAAGTCATCGGACACTCCCGTCACAAAGCGGCTCATCTCACTCCTACGATCAGAAACCAAAGAAAGAGCATATTTTGAGAGCTTAGTAAATTTCAAAGAGTAGTCAAGTACACTCGTACCTCCTTGACGATTGTTGATGAATTTTTCCACTTTGGCTTTTATCTTTTTCCTAGTAAAGTACCTATAAAGAAAATCCTTCTTAAAAATCTCCGATGTCAACGGACCACCCCTCCCTCAACGTCCTATTGTATATCCATTGGATGTACCAAGTTTGCGCCACGTCCTTGAGTTGGTACGTGGCTAACTAAGCCTTTTTAGTACTAGTCAACCCCATGACAAAAAGGATTTTGTAGGTTCCATCAATGAAATATTGGGGGTCTTCCTCCACTTTGGACCCATAGAATGTAGGGGGATTCATCCTTCTTAAATCTTTCAAATGGGAGGCCATGATGCTAACATGTTGGTTTTCTCGGGGTACCATCTCCCAATTTAGCTTGGGTCGTCATGACTTGAGCATAAGTAGTGACAAGTTGTTCTTCAGTAGTAAAGGCTTGGGACATTTGGAGAAACGTTGTCTTTATATCCCCGTCCGTCATTGTTGGAGGATTGGCCGAAACTAGTATATCAATAGCAACTTCCTCTTAAGGAAGGACTTTGTTGTCATGTGCCCACACAGTAGCAATTCCTTCTTCGAACCTTCTTGCAGATGTTATTCGAGTATTCATACCTATAACCACAATAAAAGGTGTAGGCGAAAGCACACATAAACTAAACTCTAGAGGCATGACATTGGATTTCCAAGAAAATAAGAATTTCCTAAGAATCATATAGCTTCTAACTCATACGTGTGGCGCACTCAACAAAAATGAATAAGAACCTATACAGATGTTGTTTAGTGCGATATCAATCCTAAAGATATTCAGCCTCATGCTCTGATACTAAGTTTTTCACATTGTGGGAGCACCCCCTAGAAGTAACCAATGTCGTTGTCCTCGAAGAGGACTAGGATTAACCTCTTAGCGTACGTCATTACATTTCATAGGTTAAATTAGGTGAAAATTTAAAACTTTTGATTTACTTCTACATTCAGGTTTACGTAGACCTCTCGCTTAGACATGATATATTCATATCAAGTATGCATAGACCTTTCATATAAGAAAAATACATAGTCTTCTAATTTTATGGAACACACACACACAAACACACGCGCACACACACACACATACACATAAACACACACATTCATATATATATATATATATATATATATATATATATAAGATACATATCATAGTCTTAAAACTGATATCTCATATTAAACCATCTAAACAAGAGTATAACAATTGGTCATAGCCCGTATATATATAAAAAATAAAGCTACATATAGGCTATACAATCATAGTACTCAAATGAAAGTGAATGAACAAAGTGTATTTAAGACTAATAAACATCCAATGCTAGAAAGTCGTGCTTTTCTCGAAAAGTGAGGACCTACCAAGTACTTGGGGAATATTCAAGTAGTCTTCAAAGGCCTTCTATAAGCTCAACAGCCAAACCCTAAATTTTGTAGTAAACATTAAACATGTGTTAGTACACACTTTTACTAAGTATGAGTTATGGACATACAATAAGTGAAATTATTCTAAAGAGGACATTTGTTCAAAACATGTGAATTTACTTTGAAAAGCTTTATGCACATCCAAAAACACATATAATCTAATGGTTTCATAAGTCTTAGGTCAAAACTATATAGAACACAGGTCCAACATCATCAAGTATAGTCAAGTAAACATGTAAAGAGTTCATAACATCATAATATATGCAACCAATAACCCATCATTTAGCCTACTCAATCAAGTAAACTATTTAAAGGACAACAAGCAATACAAAGATCAACAATACATAATATCAATAATAGTTATTATCATATTTATCAATATAGACTACTATCATGTTCATGAATGAAACTAACATCATATAGGAGCATCAACATGTAGATTAAACATATAGATAACATATATATTATAAAACACAAAAATAACATCCTGAGGCTTCCCTCAAGGCAATCTAATACAAGACATATGTAGAGTCTCATACCCCTTTCTAGGCTAAGTTAAACCTCTTAAGTCACCCTTGTTAGTGTTTACTTGATTACTTCAATTTACTTTAGGGAGCACTTTCTTTAACTGACATAGACCACCAATAGCTAAGTGTGGAATCTGTTTTTGTAAAACTATACACATATAGAAGGTGGTATATCGGCCAAAGTAGAATCAAACATCTACATAATATCTAGGTGGATCCACTAGCTAGTATTCCTATGGTGGCAACATAATTTAAGGAGCTTGGGCGCTTTCATGGCAATATAACTCTATGCCCTTTTTGGTCTTTGAGACTATCCACCAGTTAGGTCTATGGTGAACCCTATCTTGCCTCCTTGGGAAGGTATCACCCCTCATCTTCAAGTTCACTCATTGCTAAGCTAGCGTTCCTTTTGAAATATGTTTCATTAATAAGAATAACTTAGTTTAGGTCATAGTGGTCTAACCCCTTGTATAGTCATGGTCATTAGCTCAATATGTATTGAATGAGAATTTTCCTTTCATTACAACCCTTCATATATGAGATTCGCACATTATCATCATCGTATCATAGTAAGGAACATAAATAATTCATAACCAATCTTATATTTCATCCTAAGATTAATCTCACAATAACATAGTAAAGACATTTCAATTAAACATCATATCAACACCTACTTAGGCTAATTATAAGACATGTTTCAATTGAATTACAACATCAATTACAACCCATCATAATTGAAGTAAAGGTTAGTATTATAAAGACTTACCATATACCAACCAAATCTCATTCAATAATAAGTGTACTAGCATAATTTAATAGCAATTAACCCAAAAACTAAGTGAATTGCATCATCACTGTTCAATTTACCTTCAATTCATAACCTAGTGTTTGGGGAAAAGGGCTCATCATGAATTCTTAAAAAGATAGATTCAATTCCAACAACACATAACCCTAGGCAGTCCATAAATGGATTATAACAGATAAAAAAAAGTCTAAAATTAATACGCTCATCAATTCCAATAAATTTATAAGCAAGATCCAAGATTCGGGGAATTTGGGGAAAAGGACTTGATCTACTTGAAATTGAATCAATTAACATCAACTAACCAACAATCTACACTCAATTATCTATCGGAAATCACAATTAATCATAATCAACCGTCAATATGAAGTTTAGAAGAAAACCCATTAGAAAAGAAAAAACCTTGAAATTGGGTCTTTTAGAAACCAACTTTTAGAGAACCTCTTGGGAATGAAATTCAAAGAGTGAAGAACCTATACCTTAATGAAGATTAATCCACGAAAAATCAAGTGGAATTTCAAACAAATTGGTCTTCTTTTTCAAGCTTTGTTCCTTCAATGGAGGTCGAATAGAGAGAAAAAGTAGAGAGGAGAGAGCTTTTGGGTTTCAATTTGGGGATTTGATTTAAGTGAGTGAATGTGAGAAAAAACTGGTTTAAAATAAATATATAGACCTCACATGAATTACCCAAAAGACCCCTCACTTAAGTTGACCCTTTTATGAAGTCAAACTTTAATTAAAATTTTCAAATTGTCATCGAGGAACAAGTCTGCGATGCAGAGCTTCTTTCGCATGATTTTCTAAATTAGTTTTCGAGACACTGGATTCCACAAGCTACCCTCGACACAAACTTCAGTTTTAATTAAAGGCCACCAAAGTCTGCGACGCAGAATACTTTCTGCTAAATGTATTTGCTACATCTTCGGCAGCTTGCCAAAAGTTTGGGGTCCTTTCTGGATCCATAAGGCGGCCCTTTTTGGGGGTTTGCACCTGCACGTTTCCACCCTATATACATGGTTTTCACGTATTTATATTCATTGTACATGTTTTAGAATTCAAACAACACCTCCAAACCTATCCGAACCCAAGGACGTTTTATTAGTTAAATTAGAGTGCTTTCGAATGTCTTGGACGTTTCTTGTCATCTTGACTCTAAAACTTCCCAGATGGTTTATAGTAACTATTTTAGGTATAAAAACAGTTCTTCTAACCTTATATCAACATGTGAGGCTCTAGCTAAGGTCTTGGACTTTCAGAGTCTTATGATCCTGCTCTTTTTCATATTTTAATTTCTTAAGTGTATATTTAAGATCCAAAATTTGTGAATCAAATTATAATAGCTAAATCCGTTTATTCTAGAGTTTTATCTACTGTTAATTGTTTAGTATGAAATCTATAGATCATGTTTGGTTTATCATTAAAAGTTATTACTTTTTCTTAAAGTTACTATTTTATTGTTTCAACACCAGTAGAATTAAACTATTATATTTTCTTTAAGTCGGAAGAGGAATTGAGAGGTCTAGAGTTGAATAAAAGAACAATGGTCAATTTTTTCACAAACTTGATATTGATTTGTATCTAATATAGAGATACACCTACTTATGATGCTTGGTATTGAAATAAGATGAAAACTTAATTCTTAGTAGTTAAATTAATGTATCCCCGCTAAACGATGTAGTTAGATTGTCAATTGTTGTAGATTCTTAGAGGTTAGGAAATCATAATCATATTATTAATCTTGTGAATCAGTAGTTTGATAACCATTTAAATTGACCTGTTAAAGATACTACGCATAAATTCTTATTTAAGATATAACCCTTACATTTCCAAAATCATAAATATCACTCAAACTGAAACCGAATCATTATTAGTAAATTTAGTTAATGTTATTATTGTAATATTTAGTTTAAAACTCCAATAAAACTCTCTCCACATGCTTGCATTAAATTGTAGTTACAAGTGAAATTGTGCTAATCATAAATCATTTGGGTTCGATAATCCGAATGTTAAGAGTCATTATATTACCTGTGTGATCATGTACACTTGCATGTGCATTTGGAAGAAACATTGTATCATGTAGGAGACAAGTCAAGAAGGCTAATGCAGTACTATAAAAGACTAGTTGCAATAGTTTTGGATGGAATTTTGTTGTTGTCAAATCGCACACACAAGTGCACGTGATAGTATAAGCAATAGAGTGACTCTTTTTGACAGCCAAGTTTTGTACCCAAAGGGAATTTCGATTAGGATTTATCACTTCAGCTAACTTGCATTTCCACACAAATGTAATTTGCAGATTTCAAGAGTTATTTGTTATCTACTTTTAACTTAAAATGAAATTTAACTAATATGATTAAATTTTACGGGTTTCAAACAATTACTTGGGGAACAATCCAGGAATGCAGCTTTTATCAGGAATGAAGAAACAAATATAATTTCAATGGTTTATTATTAACTGTAAAAAAAAAGAATTACTGGTTAGATGTATGATCATGGTCCCCCGACCTCTAATCCCCTACAGTACCTAACACTCTAACTACATCGTTGAGCGGGGATAAAGTGATTAAATGCTGAGCATTAAGCTATCTTCCAGTATGGTTACCAAAGAAATGTCTCTAGGTTTATCCCTATCGTAGAAGAAAATCAACCCTAGCTATTTAGACTTCCACAAGCCCCCTATTACCCACGTTCTATCCCCGTATTCCTATCCCGATTTCACTTCGTAGAATATAATTATTTCAATGCTAATCAGGCATGAAATACAAAAATAAGAAAATAAGAGAGATTCAAGTGATAGTAAAAAAAACCCCAAAATATAAATAAAAAAATTACATTCATCATGTAGCCACAACCCTAGAACTATGGTATTTAGCTACTCATAATCCACAAATCCATCAAACAATGGTTATGAATCATAACAATGATTGCAGGGAAATGAGAATGATAAATAACACTAAAAGCTCCAAAATACGTCTTCTAAGTCGCCCTCTTTCAAAATCTGAAACAGAATAATTAATAAAATATAATAGAACATTATATATACTAAAAGGTGAAACAACCAATTCTACGCCTCAGGTGCGGGACGCGGATGCCTTCCAAATTCTCGTTCAAGACTTGTTGCCCTCTGCGCGTCGCGTGAGCAACATGGCATTCTGTCCCAAATTTAATTTTCTTTACAAATATTACAGTCCTTCTCAGCGACGTGGAGGCAGCACGCAAATGCCTTGGCACATTTCTTTAGCTTCTTCCTTACTCTCTGTTGACTCGAATCTTCGGATTTCTTCATTTGTCCCGTATTGCGCACATTTCTCCCATTAAACTTATCTACACAACTAATCATGTTTGTTAGCTCATAAATACACAACTTAATTAATACGACTCTAAACATATACATATAGAATTGAAACTAGGCACAAATGTGGACATACTTAGCCTTATTGGAATATAAATATGCCAAAGATGAAATTTAAACTTAAATAAAATACTATTTGATCAATTACACATTTTAATGCTACTTTATATTTATTCGCAACCTTTACTTATGTTATTTTGCCCCTTTTTTCTTCTTTATTATTACTCATTTATCATTTTTTTGGGCACTCAACAACAACCACCCTTTTCTTTGAGATTTTTCTCTAGTTTAGGTTCACATTGCCCTTTTTAGGGAGAGGGCCATCATTGAGGTATATTACTAAGTTAGCCACCTTCAACTCCGATTTCCCTTTGTTCGAGTGCACAATGTCCTATGGACTAGGGCAAACTCATATTTCTATTTCTGATGCATTGCTTTACCTTTTTCTTTAACTCTTCTCCGACAACCATTTTTTATCACCCTATCTACTTTTTCCTTTGCTTCTACCTTTCTTCCTAACATAGTGCATTAGGGGTTGAGACTATACAATTGTATCAATGAAAGGTATTGGCTGATCATGTGGGTTAGAACAAAATCAAGGAAAAAAAACTTTATTCGGCTGGACTATGGATATTACTTCGAAATAGGGTCAACCATCTTCAAAGGAATGCATGTTGTCATCTCTCAAGCAAAATAATACTTAAATTTCACTTCAATAATAACCTCAAGAAGTTCTTGACACAGAAACATGTCATGTAGATCATAGAAAAGCTCACCCCTCATAGCACAAGTTGTATTCGGAAAGGATCAATTTCAGTACAAAATCATGTTTCGCAGAAGGTTCAATAAATCTTAAGTTGCACGTTTAAAATCACACAAACATGTCACTGCATTTATACATCACTTCAATCATCATTTTTATAAAATTTCTTTTCAAAAAATTATAACTTCGGCACACCCCAACCTAAGACTCAAATGAAGAAATTGCCCTTATGGCGGTTGTCATTCATTTATCATTGGGCAACTTGACAAAATCTATAACTACAAACTGAATACTATTAAAAAAAATCTTTTTGTAATTTTGCTGGCTTCAAACGGACTATTGATGGCGAAAGAACCGAAAACAATTACCAAATAACAAAAAATCAAAATAAAAGAAAAACACTATTCCAACATACAATATGTCAAATCAGATGTGTTGTTCACACCCCCACCCACACTGGTACAATAGCAGTGCCCTTGTTGCTTTTGAAAAATTGAATAAAGTTTGTACAGTAAGGTAAAGTAGCTCTCTTATAAATATTCCATATCATTGCCATCTACCTCGTCGCCTACTTGGGCTGGGTCAATCTCCTCCTCAGAATTGAAGTCCACATCGGAGCCCGTGTGCAGGTTCTCCTCATTAATTGAGATGTCATTCTTAATAAGCTCCCAAAAATTAGGACAAATTCCAAAAAGTTCTTTTGCATCATCATTCAGTAGGTATCGCGTGTGCGCCTCTCCAATCTATGGTCCGTAGAAGACCTACCACCAATTGTGTATCGGAGCATCTCTCGGCCATACATTATTTCCCTGATTAAATCATCCTTCTTATGATGTTGAAAAGTGGTGAGAATTTGTCCAAAATTAGTGTCAGGCCCCTTTGTACGGGTAATATTGATTGTTGTTGGGTATAATAGAGCCATGCAATCCATGTGCTTCTTCGAGACCCCTGCAAGACGACTTATTTTTGTGATGAGACCACCGACAACATACTTGTTACCCTTGTGGACACGATACTTCCACATCGTTGATTTAATTATTTCTCCTATGTTGAGATTTATATTCGTCATCTATGCATACAATAAACACACATAGTCTAGAATGATGTATGTGTAATGTAGGCGTGGTACTAGATAGTTCATCACTACCTTTAACACGCCCGCCTGTCTTAATGATGTGAGAATATGATAGATATTTGTGATATCTCTTCCTATTGTGATTTTTCCACTAGGCTATGGACTCCGGTCAATATAGTAAATGTCAGATGACTTAGTGGAGGGACCTGATATTCAGCCTAGTCAACACCAAAATATATATGTTCTCCACAGTACCCAGAATATCATTGATTCTCGTGGGTGTAATTGCGACATTCTTACCTCAGACAATAAAATAATGAGCGCGAGTTTTCGGCACCCAATTGTCATAGAACTCACATAGCATGCTGAGGTTGCATTCATCCGACTGAACAGATTCAAAATCCATTATAAGCGCTCTCATCCTCATGAAGATATGTAGGAACTCACGACCTAGGCTATCCCAGTCAATGCGGACATTGGAGAATTAAGAAGCCTCAGTATGCTTCTTGTACAAACTTTTTCCTTCCTTCAACAAGACCTTTGCTATATGTCCCTTGGTTTGCCCTTTAGGAATTGGAGGTACTATTGGTACATTTCCGCTTCTTAGCCAGCTCCTTTGGGATGGCTCAGCAACAGTTTGCCAGGACGTTGTGATGTAGATATGGTGCCTACAAGATATATCAAAGTGTAACCCCAAGTGCAACATCAAAACTAATTATATGGGTGGTGTGTGCAATACCCCACACTTAGTTTAAGGTAATTCTAACTTTTGTACTCAGCGTCCCCAACAAGTTAATGCATAACATATTTAAGTACACATCTTTATTTTCCTTATTTTCCATTATTCCCTACTATTTAAAAATATTTCTGAAATCCCTTATTTTCCCGATTCATAAGTTAACATATACATTTCACCTAACAAAAGAAACACATGTTTCCTTTCCGATTTTTGCTCCATAAATCTCTCGTTTATTTCACTCCCTTAATATGATCCTCAATACTCTTTTGAATTTTAAAAGGTTTCTCTCTCTAGTTACAATAAATTTCAAATCATGTTTCCATCTACTCCATTCGACTGTTATTCAATTTGCTTTGAAGTTTTTATCTTCTTCATCTTACATTGATTAAATTAATTTCATCTAAGATTAACAATGCTAGTGCTTATGAGAACGACGTCCTTTCTAATTAATTGTCTTTCATTACTGATTACAATCCCTAATATAAGTCTTATTTTTCCATTGAGGTGATTTTTTCTAATTTATTTTAGGTATGGGTGTGTTTGAATATTCTTCCAATGGTACAACAGAGATAGAAAGGAGTGATCGTCAATTCAACATAAACAATATTAATTCAACAAGTTTTAATGAGTATTATATATAAAATTTTGACAGATCTTTGGTATTTTCCTTTGTTAGTTGTTTTTAAAATCTGACATATTGATGAAAAAGTGTTGTTCTCGTATTGAAATGTATAATAAGTTAAATCATTATATAGAAATGTAAAACTCTAATTTTTTTCTCATTTTGAATAGGTATTATGAATATATGAAGTTATAAAGTTCACATTCTAGAAAAGTCTAAAGTTTGTAGAATGTTGTATCATATATAATATAATTATACAGGATACATATGTGAAGTTCAATTCATATTTTACATAATTTTTGATACATTTACACTTTATCAAGTTGTAACGGGTATCTATATCAAATAAACAATTACGATACTTTATATTTGTTATTATGTATCATATACTTAACTTCAGATATCAAATTCCAAAAATTGTTGAAACGTATCACATGCACATATATGTTAACATTACAAGTTACTAATTTTACTGTTTGTCAATTTGTTTAGATTATCTGCGTACATGATAAGCAATCCTATTGTAAAAAAATGGCACTAAATAGGCTAATATGTAAGTGAAAATGAGAATTCACCACGACCTAAGAGTGAATTCACAAAACTAGCTCAAGAAGATTTGGTTAATGTTGAGTAAAGATTATCTAAGCAGTTGTCAGACATTTTTTACAATGATATTGATACATTAACTCTAGTTTTAGAGTTTTTTTATATATTGTTTTAATATATTTGAACTCAAGTTTTAGAGTCTATGTAACAATTATAAATCTGACCTTAACTTTAATAATTTTTAGTTGTTATTTACTGTACGAATTGTCATGCACATTTGTCTTATATAAACTAATAATAAATTCAGATTAAATGAAGTATATGATTAATTAATACATAAACACATAATATTATTTCTTCTATTAGTTTTAGTTAACTGTTGATACATTTTTACACATAACCAATGTAATGTAATTTATAAATTCATTTCTGACTCAATTATGTGTTTACTTGATAATTTTTTTACATAGTTGCGTATTGATTTGTGTTAGTACATTGAATAATTAGTATTAGTTTTCTCTTTATTCATTCATGAATCTAATGGAAAAATTAATTCTTATGTATTGTGATACATTTTGTTTCCTTTTACATACTACTTTTCGCAATCTTATTGTATCATATACATTTTCTACTAGAGCAAATAATAATTTACATGAATCAGAGACGTTATAATAACAACATACTGACTCACCTCTATAATAATCCATTTCATATACATCAAACTAGAACAATTTGAAATCAATAATGAGTCGTGATTTATTTGTGCATATTCAATTTCAGAAATTAAAAAGAAATTCACATATGTCTGATAGTTCATATTCACAGTATAGTAACTCACACATCTGCAAACTCATAACATATATATCAAAGTTTAAAATAATGATTAAATCACATGTTTATCTGTTGCATATTTATTGTTATCATATCTTTTACTCAAAAATTGAAGTTATGGCAAATAAACATAACAACTTTTGCCCAAGTTAATTATAAAATAACAACTTTCAGTTACCTTCATATTTGAGATCTGCCACCACACAATGAAAGCAACCACCAATAAAAAATAAACATACCAATAAAGTTGGAAAAGAATAAATAATCCATGTCTTTACAAATAATATACAAGTTATCGAATCTTCATGTTGCTAATTAGCTAACTAGACTTCATACACTCGCAGAAAGAACAAGAACTAGAGTAGAAACAAATAAGTAAAAACATGGTCATCATATCCGAAATAGATATATTATTGGTATATTAATAATATAAGTGGTCCAAAGCCAAAATTATGATTTACAGACATAGGCCTCCAATTCATTTGTACCTCAACTAAAGATGGATATAATGTTCTTTTACTGTAACATGAAAAACAAGTTGAAAATTTAGTAATCCTTCAATTACTTGAGACATCAACAATATCCATCTTCAAAAAGTACTTCATGGGGAACTTCTCAAGACCTCGTCTTCACCTATCCTAAACATTTTTTTCTCCCCTATTATACCTAATATCATAATGTTGATAGTGAGATCTATGTAGAATTCGAAGAACTCAAAAGCCGTGGTCTTCGATTTTTTTCCTTCGAAAGTGGCAGGAGAAATTCAAAATATTAATTATGTATATTACAAAATTTTCAACAAAAAAATTTTAATCGTACCTGAGAGTTCTTCTTTGAAATAGAGACAAAGATGAACATGGATTATTAATTTTGAATTGATCTGTTATTTTAGGATATACGTATCTCTAATTGGCAAAGTAAAAAGGAACTGAATAGCATAAATTATGGAATTTTAATTAGACTATCTATTATTTTCCCCTTTTTAAGCTTAATAATCATATATATATATATATATATATATATATATATTGTAACATAATTAATGTATGTGGAAAAATCAATTATATATCCGGATGACTAATATTTTACTGGGTTTTTGGAAAATTGAAAAGAGTAGGGATAAGATGTTATTTAGATTTTATATTATGGGATTTATGTAGTAATAAGTTAGGCATTGCTACTCAAAAATCCACCCTACACCAATGACCCAAGAATGCACGTAATCGCCAAGAAACTACCAACCATGCACACTTTAAGCACCTCATTTTGTGTCCACTAAAAACTTCAATACTAGTAAGGAACGGAATCTCTTCTCAGAATTTGAGATGCAAACAGTTACAAGAAGGAGGACTATATTCCTGTGCAACTATAGTTCTACTCAAGACTTCAAACTAGCAATCATACTTACATGATGCCACAAATATAATCATCCTAATAAACACAACAAACCACATTGTATGTTCCTACTCAAAAATTCAAAACACGATTATCATATCCACTCTGCATTTCGGCATAACAACATATTATTTCAGCTCACCCACATAATAAAACACAAATAATTCATTGTCCCAATTTAGACCTTATATATCCACAACTTACCCTAATCAACAATTTCAATTTAACCAACAACAACAAAATGAGTGTGGGCTACTCAAAAATTCAAAACACATGTGATTTCTCATGAAATAATCAGTATTATAGAAACAATTTCATACCCACACCCCTAAAATAAATTAAATCATAAATCTATGTGCTTTTAACTTCACCCAAGCTCACAATACAAAAACATAATTAAAAAAACATCTTGGGTGATGGACAATTGAAGAAAAATGAAGGTGATGAACCCCACATGCTGCACGACAAGCGAAGAGGAGGAGAAATTGTTAGGGAGAAAGTAAAGGGGAAAAATAATTAGAAAATTAGGGGAAGAATGAAGGAAAATAGGGTAAAATTGAGCATTAAGAGGGTTGGGAAAGGGTTGAGTCGGGTTATTTCCTATTAGAAATGGGTAAAACCCATTTAATTAAGTGAAAGTGGAAAAAAAATACCTGGGCACACGACGCGGGGCTTACATGGTTTCTTCTGGTATTTTAATTCAAGTTGACCCAAAATTTTGACCTACTCGTGCGACACCTGTTTTTATTGATGTAAAACTAATTTACCATCAAACTCTAATTTTGACACCCTTTTGTGATGCGAGAGATACACGATGCTCTTTGACCCAAATAAAATTTCACGTCTAATTTTTAAACATACCAGCGCGACGCGAGCTTGTCACTTAGATGCATTGCACATGAAATACAAGACTCCTTCACATTTTCAACAAACAACTCGTTAGTCGCAACATAATGGGTTTCCTTCTAGCTAGATCCATAGTTTTAGTCGTGACAGGATTTAGGTTTCCTCCCATCCAGCTCCTTAGTTTTTGTCGTGACACGATTAATTTTTTATTATTTTATGCATATATTTTTTCTTTTTTTAAGAAAAATTCTTAAGAGCTAAAATTAAACAAACAAAACAATTAAATCCTAACTATTACAACGGTTCATGGGTCGCCACCCATCTAGCGGCTGATTTAACATAACGGCACGACTTTTCTCATGACCTACTCGTCGTCCAATGTTAGCCCTTCAAGCTATCCACATCCTTAAAAAAGTAGTGCTGGACTCGTTTTCCATTAATGAGGAAAATAGAGTTATTATCCTTGTTTCACAATTCCACAACACCATATTGCGTCATTCTCACCACCTCAAATGGAACACTACACTTAGACAAATGTTTTTTTGGGAATAACATCAAATCTAGAATTGCACAGCAACAATAATTGACCAGGATCAAAGGTGTGTGACACAATGTTGTTCTCAACCCACCCTTTGGTCTTATATTTATATAGCTTCACTTTTCATACGCATGTAGCATAAACTTCTTTAGTTCATGCAAATGTGTGATCCTTTTTCTACCCGCTAACTCTACATCTAGATTCAGCATCTTAATAGCCCAATACGTTGTATGTTCTAAGTAAGACAGAAAGTGAGAAGCTTTTTCAAACACCATTCGATATGGAGAAGTTCCTACCAGTGTTTTGTAAGAAATTTTATATGCCCATTAGGAATCATCAAGATTTTCAGCCAAATCTTTTCTTTGGGCATTCATAATATTTTTGAAGATCTGCTTAACCACTATGTTTGATACTTCAATCTTCCCACTGGTTTGGAATGATATGATGTAGACATTTTGCACCTCGTCCAATGCTTAGCTAAAAGACTTCTCACTGAGTTATTGATAAAGTGCGTACGACCATCACTTATTATTGCCCTTGATGTCGCAAACCTACTAAAGATGTGCTTTCAGATGAATTTGATTACAACTTTTGCATCATTTGTTGGTAATGCAACAACCTCTGTCCACTAGGATACATAGTCCACAACAAGTATTATGTAATTATTATCTTGGGACGATGAGAAAGGTCCCACGAAGTTTATCCCCCACATGTCAAAGATCTCACCTCTAATATGATATTCAACAGCAACTCATGCCTCCTTTAATTAATGCCAATTCTCTTGCGCTGATCACAATATTTCAAACATATGATGACGCGTGGACTCTCAAACTTTGTGACGCCTCCTGCTCAACTATACACCTTCTTATCATATTATTCGACCCCTGCTTGAACAAATAGGGCTCATCCCATTTAAAGAAGCGTGCATCATATTTTGGTGTGTTCATGCCCCAAGTTAAACCACTCACCTGAATGTTTACAATTTTTTCATACCACTGTACCTAAGTAATATCCGGAGCAAGCAACTGCTCATCAGGAAACTCTTAACAAGTATGTCCCTAATTTTTCATGTGCAAAAAAAAGTCTTCCGATCGGGACATATGATATGTTATTTGGTTCTCTATTCCCTTCCTATCTTTGATTTCTAGATCAAACTCTTACAGTAATAGGATCGGCCTAATCAGCCTAGGTTTGGAATTCTTGTTGTTGAATAAGTATCAAATTACCACATGATCAGTTTAGACTATCACTTTTGTTCACACCAAATATGATCTAAATTTGTCAAACGCACACACCGAGGCCAACATCTTATTCTCAGTCAGTCTATAGTTATATTGGTTGTATCAAGGGTTTTGCTCGAATAATAGATAAATTGGAGCACCCTGTCTTTTCTCTGTCCAAGAACTATCCCTACTGCAATATCACAAACATCACACATCAACTCGAAAGTAAGCTCCCAGTATGGAGTAGTAAGAATCAGAGATTCAATCAACTTTTGCTTGAACAATTCAGACGCATGCAAGTATTTCTCATCAAACAGAACCTTCATCTCCGAACATAGATCTTGCAATTTTAGAGAAGTCCTTCAAGAAACTCTTATAAAATCCAGCATGGCCAAAGAAGATCCGCACTTCCTTCATAGATATTGGATATGGAAACTTCTCCATCACTTTCACCTTTGCTTTGTCGACTTCACGTCAACCTTCAGAGATTTTTTGACCAAAGACAATTCCTTATCTAACAAAAAAGTGGCACTTCGCCTAGTTAAGCACCAGATTAGTGTCCTCACACCTAGCAAGGACTCTTTCAAGATTATTACGAATAGATAAAAATACTCACCACACATCGAGAAGTCGTCCACGAACACTTCAACAAAGTCTTCCACTATATCATGAAAGATTGCCATCATACAACTCTGAAATGTAACCGCGTCACTCTACAATCCAAATGTAATGCGTTTGAATGCATATGTTCCATATGGAGAAGTGAATGTCTTCTTCTCCTAATCCTCAGGTGCATTGTCTATCTGACTATACCTTGAATAATCATCAAGGAAACAATAATGCTCATGTCCAGCCAACCTATTTAACATTTTATCAATTAAATGTATCAGATAGAGGCCCTTCCTAGGGCTATATTATACCCTGAATATGATGTAGACATTTTGTGCCTCGTCCCATAATTGGGTAAAAGACTTTTCACTAAGTTATTGATTTAGTAAGCACAACCATCACTGATTATGGCCCTCGGTGTCACACCCCGAGTTACCCTGGAGACGCGGACACGAAATCTAGGACAACAATTTATCCCAAGCTAACCGTGTTTGCATGATCATGAGCATACTAAAGATTATAAACTGAATGCGGAGAAGCTAAATCATAATTTATACTAAAAATATGGGAATACCCATGATCAATAACTGAGATAAATGAAATATTGATTAGCTGCATACAAAGAAGTTATTAACTCAATACTAAGCTGAAATTACCTATGTCTAAAAATAGCCTTTAAATTGACTAAAAATGTTCGGACAGACCCCAACTAAGTCTACCAAAACTGAAATTAAAAGACTAAATACTGAAACGAAACTCATGAATATTGTCCTAGGAGAATGAGGACTCACCACTAAATCTGCTGAACTGGAGATCGCAGATCGAACTAAGCGTGATCTGGATGATGAGAACCTGAACCTACGTCACGGGAATATGAAACACACGTATGCTTCAGTACATCAAGGCACTGGGCATGTAGGATAGAGTAAAGCCTAAACAAAACATAACAGAACAAGAACAAAAGCAAGTATAATAATATGAACATGATATACTAAATCTTGAGCTAAACGGATGCAATGAGCAATTTATAACATGCTGAAACTGAATAATAGAAATACTGATAAATAATCCATGTAGAGATTTTGAGTTAACTATAAGAGCTTCTAATAACCGATAATAAAACCACATGAGCTAAATGTAGAGTCCGATATATACGCCCCACCGAGAGGACCCAATATACACTGCCAAAGGCATAAAGGCATGTTGGCGTGATCACTAGACTGATGCCCACATAGGGGACTTACAACCTACTAGGCTAGTAGTTCTGATACTATTGGGTACGCTTAACCCTAGTCCAACTCGTTTTTATGTTACTCCCAATGAATTATGTAAATTAACTGATTATGAATGATTTTTCGTAAATACTGGATAGCTAGAAACTGAATGTGCAAACTGTGAATGCAACATTTAATCTGATAATGATGCATTAAAAACAGAAGAATGTATAATTGCATAACTCAAATATCTGACCTAGCATGTGTAATTCAAGAATAAAGAAATACAAAGCTAGGGATTTGAAATTAATGCGTTCATCTGAGTAACTAAAAGATAATCTGAGTACTAACAGGATAAGCTAAAATTCTAGGAACCCTAGGTATTATAATGATAAGAGAATCAAGAGCTGACTAAAAACTAGAGACTTAATGGGTGAAAGGAACACACTAGTGAAATCCCAAAACCCTGGTGATGAAATCCACGAAAAAATATCATATTTTGAGGCTGGAACTGAGGGAATATTGATGTGTTCTTCAAGTAGGGTTCTTGACCCTTTACTTCTTCCTTTCTTCTAACTTTCTATGTTTTTATTTAATGATTTTACTTAAATAAGTTTTAGTTATTTTTATAGTCTTAAAATAACTAAAATCTAATGATTTAGTGTCAAAATGATGCATATTAGAGTTTAAACGAAGTGGGAAAAGACCAAATGACCCCTGTGTTAGTTGCTGTCAGAACAAACGACGACAAGGAATGATGGTCTGTTGTTTGGTCTGTAGGTTGGATCTGCTTGATAGGTCATTAATAAAATAAGCATAACGTTTTACTCGGAGGTCTAAATTTAGCAAGGTTAGTGGTTATGGTAAGCTAATTTACTTATCTAGCTGTGGGTATGTCATGAAACACATAATACATTTTTTCTAAGAGTTAAGACCATTTAAAGTTGACCGTACTGCATTTCCCCTCTTAAATATCTGCCTATTCCCACCTACGGACCGTGGGTCAACCTACGGATCATGCAGGTCATCTGTGTCTCTTGTCAGAGAGTGGGTGAATGGGGTGTCGATCGACAGTGATGGACTATAGATCATAGGTCTGTCTGTCGATCATGACTTACCAAAATTTCCTGAACTGAGATTTTTGGGAGTTTCAGACCTCATTGACGGATGTGCAGGATGGACTGCATGTCATTCTACGGTCTGTCGATGGCCCCGTTAGTTGCACCTACTAATTTTTTCTGAAAAGCTAGTTTTTGGTCTGTTTTGGATACGGTGTGTTACATTATCTCCCCCTTGGGAATATTTGTCCTTGAATGAAGACTAAACTAGCTGGAATAGAGGGAGAGAGATGCAAACAATACTACTAAGCACTTAGAATAGAGTTTCTGAAAGAATTGAGTTCCGAGAACATGCAAATACGTTTAAAATGCAAGTACAAATTGAGGGAACATGATTCTAAGACTGAATTTAAGAATGAATGACTTCAAAAATGAAGAGCAACTATTACCCTAAGCTGGAGTGGAATCGGAAGGAAAGAGGTGAGGATACTTGGCTTTCATGGCTGCTTCTTCTTCCCATGTAGCTCCTTGTACGGACTAACTACTCTACAAAATCTTGAGTGAAGAAACTTATTTGTTTCTCAATCTTCTAACCTGACGATCAAGAATCTCAACAGGTACATCCTCATAAGAGAGATTTTCTTTCACAGCCATACTCTCTAATGCTACTTAGAGACTGGATACCCACACATTTCTTTAAGATTTTGATGTGGAAGACTGGATGCGCTGCTGCTAATTATGCTAGAAACTCTAACTCATATACCACATTTCCGACCCTTTTCAAGATCTTGTAAGGGCACATAACTAGGATTCAACTTCTCTTTCTTTCCAAATCTCATTACTCCTTTCATAAGAGACACTTTAAGAAAAACGCAATCATCAACTTGGATCTCTAGTTCCCTTCTCCTTATATCTGCTTAAGATTTCTGATGACTTTAGCTTGTCTTAAGTGTATCTCTAATGAGTTTCACTTTCTCCATAGCATAAAGGATTGAATCTAGCCCTTAAAAACTGCTTCACCTACCTCAAACCAACCAATAGGAGATCTACATCTATGCCCATAAAAGGCTTCGTAAGTGGCCATCTGAATGCTTGAATGGTTGTTATTGTTGTAGGCAGACTCAATAAAAGGAAGGTGATCATCCCAACTACCCTAGAAATCAATCACACAAGATCTCAACAAATCATCTACTAATTGAATTGTACGCTCTGTCTGTCCTTCTGCATGTGGATTAAATGTTGTGCTAAGGTTAAATTGAGTACCTAGACCCTTCTGAAATGACTTCCACAAATGAGAGGTAAACTGAAGACCTCTATATGAGATGATAGACAAAGGAACCCCATGAAACCTCACAATTTCATTAATTTAAAGCATGGCATAGTCTTCTGCCAAATACGTAGACTTGATCGCTAAAAAGCGAAGACTTCGTCATCCTATCAAATATCACCCAAATGGAGTCATGATGTCTACGAGTACGAGGTAACCCTAAAGTGGTCAAACAATTCATCAATCCATTGATGGGATACTTATTATTGATTGTGACCTTGTTGAACATTCTATTGTCAATGCACATTTTGAGAAAACAATCTTTCTTGTTTACGAACAACACTGGAGCATCCCATAAGGATATACTAAGCCTGATGAAGCCCTTATATAGAAGATCTTTGAACTACTTTTTCGATTCCTTAAGCTCTGCTGGAGCCATTCTGTAAGGAGGAAAAGAAATAGATTAGGTATCTGGAAGGAGGTCAATTCCAAAGTTGATTTGCATTTCGGGAGGGACTCCGAGAAAATCTTCTTGAAATACATCTGGAAACTCAAAAACTACTAGAACTGACTAAAGAGTTAGGGTTTAAGAGCTAGAATCCTTAAACCAGACTAGATGATAGAGATAACCCTTAGAGATAATCTTTCTAGCCTCAAGGTAATGAATAAATCGATCTATAGGAGCTAAGGTACTACCTTTCCATTCTAAGATTGGTTCATTTGGAAGCTCAAAAATAACAATCCTAGTTCTACAATTGAGTGAGGCATTACATTAGTGTAACCAATACATGCCTAAAATGACATCGAAGTCTACCATTTCTAACTCTAGTAGATCTGTCGAGTTGACTTTCTGAGAGACTATGATAGGGCAATTTATGTATACCCGTCTAACTATAACTAGGTCAGCGACTTGAGTAGAGATGGAGAAAGGTTTTGAGAGAGTTTCTGGACAGACACTGAATTGCACTTCTATGTAAGGAATTACAAAAGAAAGAGTAGCCCCTTTATCTAACAATTCATAAACATCAAGGTTAAAGACAAGTAACGTAGCATTGACTACATTAGGAGAACCTTCATGATCTTGGCGATCCTAAAGAGCATATAATCTATTCTGACAGCTAACCGCCACCTTTACCTGATGAGTAACCCTGCTGAGTCAGGCGACTTTCTGGTGCTTATAAAGTTGTAGACTCAGCTCTATTATTTCCACCTCCTTGACCCTATCTAGAAAGACAATCCCTCAACCTGTGACCAGAGTGACCAAACCCAAAACATATTTCTTCTCCTGTTATACACTCATCCAAATGGTTCTTACCATACATAGTGCAAGGGGGGTAAGTCTTGGTGCCTGAAACACTTCCATGAGACTTAGAGCCTGGTGCTCTACTTTTCTAGTCATACGTGTTCTTGGAGGATGGAACACTAGCTAATGAAGGGACTGGGGCTGAAAAGTTCTAGTGACTCTGCGAGTGTTTTCGACCAACCGAAGTTTGCTGTGAATAGTCATAGTTCCCAGTCCTAGCCTTCTTAATCTCCTTAGCCTATTCCATAATCTTATCACCCTCAACCTGCTGAGCATGAGTCATAAGCCTAAAGATGTACGTATCTATAAGTAACATAGCATTTCTTCACTCAGTTTTCACCAAATCTGACACTCCACACAAGAACATATTCATCTAAGATGTGGAGTCAGCAACCATGTGAGGAGCTTACCTGGAGAGTTTGATAAACTTCAGTCCATACTCTTTGAGTGTCATGTTACCCTGCCCTAAAGTTAATGAATTCTCAGGCTTTTGCATCTCTCAACTCTATTGGTAAAGACCTATCGAGAAAAGTCTCACTAAAGCAATCCCAAGTGATAGGTTTCACCCCTATTATCCTTCTACTTATTATTCCAGATATAAACCACACCTTTCAATTGGTATGATGCCAACCTGAAAGATCTTGTTGATCTCATCCATGAAATTCTGAGGATCCTCATTAGTCTATCATCCTAAGAACTCAGGCGGATTCATCCTAACAAAGTCATGGACCCTTACTTTTGTTGATCCACCATTTCAATTCACATGAGCATGAACCCGATTGTTATGGTTGTTCATACTATGAGCCAACATCTATATGGCATTCCTAAACTAAACATTGGAGACTTTTTGAACTGCGACTAGAGGAGATGCGTTTGCATTTCTGACATTCGCATTCTTAGCGTTAGCTCTGTGAGGAGGCATGATCTGAAACGTACAACGTCAAGTTAGAATGAAATAAGATCACACCTAAAGCACAATATGAGTAACAAGAAAGTGAAGTATTTCCTAAAACACTTCATAGCCTCCCTCTCATCAGATGTGGTGCACTTCACACCCATGAAAAAGGACTCTACTTGGTGAGACTTTTCACACATCCTAGAAATCCTTAACCTATTGCTTTGATACCATGCTTTTTCACGCCCCGAGCTACCCTCGAGACGCAGACAAGGAACCTAGGACCACAAGTAATCCCAAGCTAACCCTGATGGCATGATCATGAGCATAATAAAGATAATAAAATTAATAATAAAATAGAAATTTGATTTGGAACATATATTTTAACTAAATCATGAAGTTCTGCTGAAATTCTAGGAAAACTATGTTTAATTATGATAAGAAAATCAAGAACTGACTGAAAATAGGAACCCAATGGGTGAAAGGAACCCACCTGTAAAATACCATATATTGGTGATGAAATCCACCGAAAAATATTCAGATTTTGAGGCTGGGACTATGGGAATGTTGTTGCTTTCTTGAACAAGGGTTCTGGACAATGTTCTCCTATCTTTCTTTTAATTTTCTATGTTTTGATTTAATTATTTGACTTAGGTAAGTTTTAGTTATGTTTCTAGGCTTAAAGTGATTAAAATATGATGATTTAGGGTCACAATGACATATCATAGAGTTTAAACGAAGTGGTAAAAGACCAAAAGACCCCTGGGTTAGTTGTTGTCGGACAAAACGACAACCAAAACTGACGGTCCGTTGTTTAGTCCGTAGGTTGGAACTTTTTGACAGGACTTTACTAAAACGAGCATAACTCTTTACTCGAAGGTTTAAGGTCTTTCGATGGCCCCGTTGGTTGCAGCTGCAGATTTTTTCTCAAAAGGTTGTGTTTGGTCTGTTTTGGTTACGGGGTGTTACACTTGGTTTCCCAAACCTTGTGAAGATGATGTTTCAGATGCATTTGATTACAACTTTTGCATCATTTGTTGGTAATGCAACAACCTCTACCCACTTGGAGACATAGTCCACAACAAGTAGTATGTATTGATTACCTTGGGAAGATGGGAAACGTCCCTCAAAGTCTATCCCCCGCATGTCGAAGAACTCACCTCTAATATGATGTTCACCGGGAACTCATGCCTCCTTTAAATGGTGAAAATTCTCTGGCACTGATCACAATATTTCACAAACAAAGTAGCATCATTAAATAAATTAGGCCAAAAGAAACTAGATTGCAATACCTAATGTGCAGTTATGTCGACTCCATTATGTCCACCATATGGTGACGCGTGGTAACTCTCAAACCATATGATGCCTCCTTCTCATGTTTACACCTTCTTTTCATATTATCTGACCCCTTCTTGAACAAATAGGGCTCATCCCATATAAATAAGTGTGCATCATTAAGTTATGTCGACTCCATTATGTCAACCATATGGTGACGCGTGGTAACTCTCAGACCTTGTGACACCTCCTGCTCATCTTTACACCTTCTTTTCATATTAGCTGACCCCTTCTTGAACAAATAGGTCTCATCCCATATAAAAAAGCGTGCATCATACTTCAACTTTTGATTTTGGTGTGTTCATGCCCCAAGTGAAATAAAACCAGTCACAAAAAAATTCACAATATCTGCATACCACAGAGAAAGCAACTGGTCATCAAGAAACTCTTAACAAATATGTCCCTCATTTTTCATGTGCGATAAGTCTTTCAGTCGGGACATATGATAAATAATTTGGTTCTACGTTCCTTTCCAATCTCAGATTTCCAGATCAAACACTTGGAGAAATAGGATCCTCCTAATAAGCCTAGGTTTCGAATTCGTGTTGTTGAATAAGTATCAAATAACCACATGATCAATTTAGACTGTCACTATTGTTCACTCTAAATATGATCTAAATTTGTCAAACGCATACACAAAGGCCAACATCTTCCTTTCACCCAGTCTATAGTTTGATTTGTTGCATCAAGTGTTTTTCTAGATAGTAGATCGAGTGGAACACCTTGTCTTTTCTCTCTCAAAGAAATGTCCCTACTGCAATATCACCAACATCACACATCAGCTCGAAGGGAAGCTCCTAGTTTTGAGCAGTAAGAATAACAGTTTCAATCAACTTCTTCTTCAACAAATCAAAATCATGCAAGCATTTCTTATCAAACACAAGGTTCATCTCTTTCTCTAATAAGCTGCATAAAGATCTTGTAGTTTTGGAGATGTCCTTCATGAACCTCCTATAATATCAAGCATGGCTAAGGAAGCTCTGTACTACCTTCACATATCTTGGAGGTGGGAACTTCTCTATCACTTCCACCTTCGCTTTCTCTGCATCAAGCCCATATTTAGAGACTTTTTTCGCTAACACAATGCCTTATCTAACCAATAAGTGGCACTTCCCCTAGTGAATCACAAGCTTAGTGTACTCACTCCTAGCAAGAACTCTGTTAAGGTTTATTAGGAAAATATAAAAAGACTCACCATATATCGAGTAGTCGTCCACGAACAATTCAACAAAGTCTTCTAGTATAATATGAAAGATTGACATCATACATCTCTGAAATATAATTTGGGCATTCTACAAGCCAAACAGAATGCATTCAAACTTATATGTGCGATAAGGACAAGTCAAAGTGGTCTTCTCCTATTCCTCGGGATCAATGGATCTCTAATTATACCACAAATAATCATCAAGGAAACAATAATACTCATGTATAGCACACCTATGTATCATTTGATTAATGAAATGTATCGGCTAGCTGGGCCCTTCCTGTGGCTTCGTTGAGTTTCCTATAGTCCATACATATCCTCTGTCTAATGAATATTCATATGGAGATTAACTTCCTATTTTCATTCTTCACCACTGTCTTTCGCCTTCTCAGGTACACTCTACAGTGGACTTACGCACTTGTTGTCAAATATTGACTACACAATCCCTACATCTAGCCACATGATTAATTCTTTCCTTAAAACATCCTTCATCAACGGATTTGGTCTCTGCATATATTGTTCGCTTTCCTTGTACCCTTCTTCCATGTATATTTTGTGCATACACAGAGGGGAACTAATGCCGTGGATTTCACACATTTGTATCCTTGAGCTCCTTTCCTCCTTTTCTAAATCAGTAACGCAACCTCTATCTGTTAGTCAAATAATGTTGCAGACAAAAAACTGGTAAAGTTTTATCTTAACCCTAAAATGAATACATGAGGTGTGCTGGCAGTGCTTTTAACTCCAGCATAAGTGCTTCTTCAATGGAGGGTGTTGGTGGAGTACCCAGTACCCTATTAAAAGGCTCCCAACATTCTCCACCAGAAACTATCAGTAACACATCTAGGAATCACACAATTTCATTAGCCTCATCATCTCCATACAAGTCATCGCTATAATATTCTTGGCTTCTACAACAAGATTTAACAGTGCAATGGAAGACAACTCCTCATATACAACTGCATTTTTAGGGCTTTGTGCTTGTCAAAAACCTCATAGTCAGCTGCCCACCTGCCACATCTATCATCACCCTACCAGTATCTAAGAAAGGTATCCCTATGATGAAAGGCACCTCCGGATTAGGCGCAAAAATCAACACTACAAAGTCTACTAAAAAAAATTAGAGATCCCACTTTTACTAACACATCTTCCCAACACCCTAATGTCTAGTTATAAATCTATCTGCCAACTGTAAAATTATGCTAGTTTATATAGAACTACCCAACCCCACCCCTTATACAAAGAATTCAGCATCAAATTAATGCTCACTCCCAGATCAGACAGCCCTCGTGCATGGATGCCCTGACCTATAGTAATCTTTACTGAAAAGCTACCCAGATCATTAATTTTAATGGGAGGCCTATACTGGATTCTAAAGTTGCATTCTTCACGGAGTGCAACTGTCTCATAGTCGGTCACCCTTCTTTTATTAGACACGTTCTCCTTCACATATTTGCCTATATGGGTATACCCTATAAACAATCCACAAATAGCAAGTTAATGTGAACTTTTTTCAAAAGAAATATAAACTTACCAAAACATTCATCCTCCTTTTGTTTCTTGAACTATTGAGGGAATGGAGGATGTGGTCTCGCGATTGGTTGCATTTTTTTTCTCGTGCAAATACTTCATTCTTTGTTGGGGCAACCTCTTTAGGTTCAGTTTCTTTGCCTCCCAAATCACTCCTCCAACTACAAGCTATAGCTTTTACTTACCACGTTCAACGGTTTAGGATTTTGATCGATATATCCAGGCAGACCTCCTTGTGAGTATGAATTCTAGGAACTAACGAACTTCACATATTGCTTCTCTAGATTCTATGTAGCTAAATTATTGTTCTTATATCAGCAGCTAACTAGGGTTGATCTGATATTATCCTTTTAAGCATATCCTCCACACTCATGTTTCAGGATTATTTTTTTGGTTGTTCCCTCTACATCTGCGATTCGTAAAGTTTTGAATTACCTTCAGGCATTACTAATTTTGCCCTATGGTTTGATTCTAATTTCGACCCAAAGAAATGTTTCGGTGGTTTCCCCAACTTGGGTTATATAAGTTCCCATAGTTTTGTTGGCCTCCTTATACATGGGCATTTCCTACACATTTAAAAAGTTTGTATTAGCAGTGCATATCTATACATTATGATCACTTTCTCTTAAGATCTCAAACCAAGATAGTTGTTGTTGAGCTGCATTAATTTGGGAGGGTTGTTGTCCCAATATCATGCTACTGAAACATTTGCTCATCATATTCTATATTGCAGAGATCTGTGCAATTAAAACAAAAATCACATCTATTTGTAATATACTTGTAGTTTTTTGAACCACATGTTGTAATCCGCCTCCGTTCCACTATGGATTACCCTAAGAGATCAGGTCCAACAAGGTGTATAGTTCAACATAGGTCTTCCACTCTTGATTACCCTAAGAGATCAGGTCCAGCAAGGTTTATAGTTCAAAATAGGTCTTCTCTAAGATCTTTCTTCTGCAGCTGAATCAAGCAAAATCTTAGTGTCGGGTTCCAAACATTAGATGAAGGTATGGACAAATACATCATTAGATTGATGATTATGAGGGCAACTCATCAACATCGATTTGAACTTTTCCCAAGCTTGTTACAAGTTCTCACCACCTTTCTCCATCAAGCTTAGAATATCACTCCTCAACTTAGCCATTTTTCTAGATGGAATGAATCAAATGAGGAACTTATTTGCTAGATTGTCCGGGGTGGTGATTGAATTTGTAAGCTCTTAGCTCAGCCATCAATCTGCATCCACAAGAAGATAGGAAGGGAATAGAGTGATTCTTACATAATCTTTATTCACTCTAGTCAGATTATAGGTATCACTGATCTCCTGGTTGTTCTTAATGTGAACTGTGGGATCCCCTTGCGAGAGACCAGTAAATTGCCCATTCTAGTGCAAGATTTGTACCATACTTCGCTTCAATTCAAACCTCCTACCATCTTCAGGTTTTTGAATGCAAGACGTTACAATGGTAGGGCGTTGGATAGCCACCTCTAAGACTTTCATCACATGCCATTGTTTCATGTTCTTCTTCTATTTCCTCATTTTTTTTGTGATTGGACATAGTAATTAACAATTAACCATAGGAACTGAATATTCATCTAGTGTCCTCCTTCTGTGTACGAGTCTTTCATGTTCTGAGAGAAGCAACAAGAAATGTTGATCATTGTCCAGTTTGGAGTTTCAACCAACCTGAAACAGTGAAATGCTAAGATCAGATTGTCAACACTTGTGTTTTTACATTAAAAAATAATATATTTACCAATTCTAAAGTCACCAGTTGCAGTTCCAAAAACTAGTTGGTGTCAAATCGCACACACAAGTTCACGTCATAGTAAAAGAAATAGAGTGGATAGTTTTTAGAGTTAGGTATCATAACCGACAAGGACATACGATTAGAATTAATCAATTCTCTTAAATTTCAATTCCACACAAATGTAATTTCCATATTTAAAAAATTATTTAGTATCTACTTCTAACTTAAAATGAAATGTAAATAATATGATTCAATTTCAGGGGATTTAAAAAAATGACTTGGGAAATATAAAAGGCTGCAACTTTTATCTGGAATCATAAAATCAATATCATTTCAATGGGTAATTAATAACTGAAACTGAATCACAAGGGTAGATAAATTATCATCGTCTCCCGACCTCTAATCTTCTACAATACTTAACACTATAACTACATCGTTGAGCGGAGATAGAGTGATTAAATATCGAGAATTAAGATATATTCCTACATGTTTACCCAAGCAAGATCTGTAGGCATATCCTTATCCTAGAAGTAAATAAACCCTAGCTATTTAGAGTTTAAGAACGCTCCCTCCGCCCCACGTTCTATCCTCTTATTCCTCTCCTTATTTCAATTTGAAAAATATATTTATTTCTATGGTGATCAGGCATGAAATACAAAATTAAGAACATAAGAGAGATTCAACTAATAGTCAACAATAAACCTAAAATCAAACTCAAAATATTAGATTCATCTTGTATCCAAAAACCTAGAACTTGGGCATTAGCTACACATTGTCCACTAATCAATCATACCATGTTTATAAATCATAACAATAATTGAAGAGAATAGAGAATGAGAAACATTCCTAAAAGCTCCAAAATATGTCGTCCCAGTCGTCCTCTTTAAAAATAAAAAAAAGAATATTTAATAAATTAAAATAAAACTATATCTACACTAAAAGGAAAAACGGCCGATTCTTGCTTTCAAGCAGTCGACGAGGATGCCTTCAAGATTATCTTTCAGGACTTGTTACCTTTTGCACAACGCACGAGCAATATTATGCTCCTTCTCCGTGGCACAGAGGGTGCACACAAATTCCTTGGCCCATTTTCTTAAGCTTCTTCCTTGGTCTCTTTTGACTCGTATCATTCAATTTCTTCCATCTTCCCTTATTGTGTGTATTTCTTTCATTAAGATTACCTACACAACTAATCATTTTAGTTAGTTCATAAATACACAATAGAATTAATACATTTCTAAACACATACATATTGAATTCAAACTAGGCATAAATGTTGACATTCTTAGCATTATGGGATTGTAACCATGACCAAGATCAAATTTATACTTAAATAATATACTATTTTGATTAATTACACTTTGGAATACTATTTGATACTTATTACCATTTGTGGCATCACTAGGTTTAATAACCATTTTATATTTGTGTGTGTGTGTGTGTGTGTGTGTGTGTGTGTGTGT
>NC_028643.1:51548722-51621400 GCF_001406875.1 Solanum pennellii
TATATATATATTTATATATATATATATGTATGTATGTATGTATATATATATTTATATATATATATATGTATGTATGTATGTATATATACAGTGTACATAACTACCCCTCATTCACCTATTGTATCTAAAATTCCCTCATCATACAGCTATTATCTCACAATTACCCTTGTCATCCACATCATTAACGGAGTACAATTTCAAATAATTGAATAATCTTTTTAATTATGTGGCGCTCAACCATTGATTTCGATTTAATAATTTGATATTATTTTAAATGCACCCCTTACCCACCAATTTTAAATTAAACCCACCTGACCCAATACAAAGAACCCATCTAATTAAAATAACCCAAAAACCTTGTCCACACATATACACTCAAATACCCCAATCAAGTTCCAACAAGAAGTGGTTATGTAATTATGCGTATAAGTTAGTGGTTAATGGTATTTAATTCAAACTTTAGTTATGTTATGTTGGATTTTAAAACATGTGAATGGAGGATAAAGAGTTGCATATGAAAAGGTGCAACTATTATAAAGAGTTGCAATTTTTATGAAAATTTGCGCTTTTTATGAAAAGTTGTGTATTTTATAAAAAGTTGTGACTCTGATGTAATGTGGTAATCTTTCCGAATTTTTGTGGCTTTTCAGAGGTTTGTGACTTTTCATGTAAGGAAAAAAAAGAAACTTTTCACACTACCTAGTTTACTAATATTGAGGGATTTCCTCGAATTTTTAAATATAACAAATTTCTGGACTTGTTCTACTACTACTAAATCTAGTATTCAAAGTGAACATTACTATCGTTAAGAGGCTTGCTGAAACAAGCATTTTGGGTACTAATACGCTAGTGATTAAGATCATTCTATCTTGAGAGGACATATTCAAAAGAAAACCTCGGATACTCTAGGGGAATAAATCCCTTAACGTGACATTATGCATTAAGTGAGCTTGATCTTCTTCCTGTTTTTTTTTTAAATTCTTATATGTGTTACAAATTTTGTTTTTGTGAATTAACTTTTGTTCTTTAGTTCTTCTGTTCTGCACTAGTTCATTAAACATTGATAAATTTGTTCTTCAAATTTATTGCAATTTATAAGATTTATTAAACATCGATTGACAACGATCATAAGGAAAATAGTATACTATTGGTATTTCTTGTATTCTATTGATTAGGAGAAACAAATCATGGAAGTAGAAGATAAGTGTGTTACTTCTCAATAATTTTTTGCTTTGTTTGTCAAGCTCGAGATGAGAATGTACTATTTCACTTACAGATTATACAAGATAACTTTCTTATTATCTATCTAAGGAGGAAAATATATTTTTAAGGTTTTGAAATTTTATATTTATCATGCATGTCTTGGTAAAAAGTTATGAGAATCATATGTATTTTTGAATTAATGTTCCTTGGTAAGTATTGTTGCCTTTAAAATTTACTAGTTTGTAGAATGAGATATGCATATTTTTATTTAATAAAATAGTGTGTCAAAATGTTATAGTTCAAAGATTATTTGAAAATAAAAAACATTTCTATGTGATAATCTAAAAAAATATTTTATTTGTTGGGTAAAAAACATTTGTAGTTTTTTACTCCTTGTGAACGTTATTGTGTATGATTGTTGTAGACTGAAAATTATTATTGTTTACTACTCTTGATAAATTTGACTATGCAATTGGTTTGAACAATATGAAAATATCACATTATAATTCAGTGTTGTAGCTTTGATTATCTTAAACTCAATGTTATATGGAAATAAATTGTACATTTTTTTATCATTATTGTTAGTATTCTAAATACTAAATGGAATGTCTATTTTCTATAGAGGAAAAATGCTAGTGACATAGTGTTTATGATATTTTATCCTTTATGGAATGAACTTTGATATTTTCTAAAGATTGTCAAAGAAAATTGAAGAACTATAATTCTTTCATAGAAAATTGTTATCAAATGAAGTTTCATATTGCCGATGACATTTTGATATTATCCAAATAATATGTGAAAAAAATATTTTCAAATACTTCAAAAATATTTTTGAGATCACATTTAAAATATGGGGGTTCTTTTGTTAAGAAAAAGATAAAATTAGACCCACAAAATTCTTCAAGTATATTTGATATTGTGGTGATGGAGTTTCTCTTTTACTAGTATATGATGTGACTAGTGTGAAACTACAAAATTAAATATATACTTTTTCCAAATAGTTGTGATCTTTTATGAAAATGTGTCACTTAAAATTTTGTGATTTTTCATTAAAAAAATTTGTCTAATGAATATAACTTTATTCGTAGACATGAATCTTGGTAAATTATCATTTGTAATGTTTTGTAAAAAAAGTATTTGGACTTTATTACCTTTATTGGAATTAATGAAACATTGTTAATCGGTAGTACTACAACAATCTAGTTGAGAGTTATGGAAAGGCTCTTCCGAAAGTACCATTTGACAAGGTGATGACTCCAAACATTGTTTGTATCACACAAATAAATTCTAAGAAGTTGGAATAAAATATTTGTTAGAAATAGCTACTCCGCATAGAGATTTTCAAACTCAATATTATTATTTGTGCTTACTTGCTTGAGTCAAACTGTTTTTGACATGAACACTTGTGACATTTCAATTACAAAACCTTTTAAGAAAAGCCGATCAATTTAGAAATTTTGTCTAACTTTGAGTGCAATAAATACAAATGTCGAGTTTGTGTGGAGTCTAAGTATGTTGAGAATTCTTATAAATATGTTTTGAGGAATTCTCGTTATTTAGAATTGAGTTACACTGGCATTTTTGTATGATGTCAACAACTTCTCGTGGTTAGAAAAAGTATTGAGAACTCCATTAGCAACGACTACGTGTATTTACTGAGTGATAAGGATAAAGCAATAGAAACGTCTAGAAAATATGATATTGAACTTGAATATATGTTGGGAAAAAGATAAGAAGTAACGAGCGTATAATTATCATTTTGTAAAAATATGTTTGAAAAGTGGAATTATTCACCAAACTGCTGCTCTATTCACCTCCATATAATGGAAAAATACACTTCGAAGGAAGTGATGGTTGCACTACTTATTAGTTAAGGTTTAGCACAAAACATCTGTCGAAAAACTATCCTTACTACAAAAGGAAAAAACAAAAGATTTTGTCTTTTCAGAATGAAAGCAATAAAAAGTTTTGTTTGTTTAGGGCACAATGTTTTCCATATAATACTTGGAAAAGAATGAAATTAAACTTGAATTATTTCAAACAGTGGTGGTGTATAACTTTAACACCCCGTAGACAAAACAAACCAAAAGCCAGCATTTAAAAATAATATGTACGTGCAATCAATAGTTCTATCGGGGGACAGTAGTCTGACCCACGATCGTCCTGCACAACGGATCAGAAACTCCCAAAAATTTCATCCCAGAAAATTTGTTAAGTCTTGGACTACGGACGGACTTCCGGTCTGTAGTCCATGACCATCGATTAATACTCCCTTAACTCACTCTTTGACAAGAGTTGCGGATGATCAGCACGGTATGTAGGTGGACGTATGGACCGTAGGTGGAAAATTGGCAGACAATAACGGGGAAATGTAGTTGGGTAAACTTCAAATGGTTATAACTCTTAGCGCAAAATGATTTAGGTGTCCCATGATCTACCTACAGATAGATTATTGAATTAGATTTCCATAGCCACCGACCTTGCAAAAATCATATATTCGAGTAAAAAGTTATGCCCATTTTAGTAAAGGACTGTAGAACAGGCCTAGTCGACGGACCCAACGACGGGGCGTCGGTAAGACCATGGACCGTCAGTCCTGGCCGTCGCTTGGTCCGACAACAACTTTTCTAGGGGTCTTTTTGGCCATTCCCACTTTGTTTAAACCCTAAGTTACATCATTTTGACCCTAAATCATCATATTTTAATCAGTTTAAGCCTAGAAATATAACTAAAACATATTCAAGTTAAATCATAAATCAAAACTTAGAAAACCAAAAGCAAGATAGGAGAAAAATCCCACGAACCCTAGTTCAAGAACGCAGGAAGCTCAAGTAGCTCCATCCCCAAAACATAAGTATTTTTCCGTGGATTTCATCACCAGGTATGTGGGATTTCACTAGTGGGTCCCATTCACCCGTTGGTTCCCAAGTTTTCAGTCAGATTCTTGATTCCTATATCATTATTAGACCAAGTGTGTCTAAAACTTCATGAGAACATCATGAACTTATTAGTTTTATGTTCCAAATAAGATTATCATGTTATTATTAATTTTATTGAATGAATTTCAGAACCATAACACTGTATTTCTTTTATTCTTGAATTACACATGGTAGGTCAGATATTTCAGACTCTTTAGGTATACATGCCTCAGTTATAAATGCATAATTACAAGATTAATAGTTGGATTCTCAGTTACATGTTTAGCTTCGAGCTATACAGTATTTACAGAAACTCAAATATACTCAGTTAATTTACAGAATTCATTGGGAGTAGCATAATACAGAGATGAACTAGGGTATAGTGTACCCAATAGTCCCAGAACTATTAGACAAGTAGGATGTAAGTCCCCTCTGTGGGCAATCAGTTTAGTCATCACACCAGCATGCCTTTATACCTTTGGCAGTTTATATTGGGTCCTCTCGATGCGGCGTATACATCAGACTCCATATTTAGCTCATGTGGTTTTATTATCGGTTATTAGTAGCCCCCACAGATCAGTCAGATTCTCTGCATTGACCATTTATCAGTATATTCAGTATTCAGTTTCAGCATGTTATAAATTGGTCATTGCATCCAGTAATCTGAGAATTTAGTTTATTTGTTAGATTATTACTTGCTATGATGCTTGTTCAGTTATGTTTTATTTAAGTTTTACTCTTTCCTACATGCTTAGTATCTTTCAAGTATTGACGCATACGTGCTCTACATATTCTACTGATGTAGGTTCAGGTTCTCAACATCCACATCATGCATAGATCGACTTTCAATCTCCAGTTCAGCAAATTCAGTGGTGAGTCCTCATTTTTGGGGAAAACAATCATGAGTGTAATTTCAGTCTTTAGTCATTTAGTTTAATTTTTCGCTATATTTAGATGGGGGCTTCTCCCAGTATTTCTAATCTAGTTTAGAGGCTTATTTCATACATATTTAGATTCAGCTTTGTATTGAGTTGATATTTCTTTGTATTAAAATCGTTGTGTTCCAATATCTCAGTTATAGAATATTGTTATTCCTCATCTTTTGAGTTTAATTTTATGATTTAGCTTCCGCAATAGTTTATATTCTTTAGTATGATCATGCACATGCCAGGAGGGTTATCTTGGGATAACTTGTGGTCCTAGGTTTCGTGTCCGCATCTCTAGGGTAGCTCGGGGCGTGACAATACAAAAAGTCCAAGTTCCTATTCCTAAAAGGATTATAATAGGACCCAAGATTGTGGACTATAAGCTTAGACTTGAATAGCCTAGTTAAAAGTCTAAATGACCTTTGGAAGAACAAAAGGAGAATGCACTAAATATAGAGATTCAGAGGCGTAGTAAATTTCAAAGGGCATCTACTTTCTTTGAATATGATTTATAACATTTCTTGTGCCTTCTGTAAACTCATATTTTTTGATAGATGATGTGAATAGTGAGATTGATTCAATCTCGAGCAATATTAGTTGAAGTTTGTTGATCTTCCTCAAGCAAATATGCCTTTGGGTTCAAAGTGAATCCTCAAAAGTAATATAAAAGTCAATGGAACTGTTTACAAATATAAAGCATGATTTTTTGTCAAAGTTTTAAGACCAAAACAAGGTCTTGATATTTCCGACACATACTCGCCAGTAACTAGAATTACATTCATTTGGATATTGATTGTGTTAGATGTGTATATGACTTTAAAACTTATCAAATGAATGTGAAAACAACTCTCTTTAACACAGAATTGGTCAAAGAAATTTACATGGAAAAACCTGAGTGTTTTGTAGTTTCTGGTAAATAAAAGAACGTTTGTGAACTTGTTAAGTCACATTATGGACTAAAAGAAACACCCAAACAATGACATAAGGATGTTTAAAAAGCCATGTTTGCAAATGGATTGAAGAATGATGGATGTAATTAATGTGTTCACATTAAAATCACAAATCATTGTTTGTTTGTATATTGATGATATGTTGATCATCAATAGAGACACTAATTACACAAATGCTGCTAAATGTGTGCTACGCAAGTTTCAAATAAAAAATATTGGAGTTGTTGATGTGATCTTAGGTATAAAAATCCTTAGAACTCCATAATGTTTAGCATTTTCCACGGTCTCATTACATTGATAAGGTAATTGACTAGTTCAAATATTTTGATTCCAATATTTTCAAGTATTCAATAAATGTGAGCTTTGAATTCAAAAATAGTGAAGAAGAAAGTGATTCACAACCAGAATGTAGTAGAGTATTTTGTTATATAATGTATATCACAAAGTGTGCGCGATCAGATATAGTATTTTCTATTAATGAACTTAGTCAATTCACAAGTGATCCTAATCGAACTCATTAGATGGTAATAGAAAGAGTTTTGGAGTATGCAAGAAATAGTTAAAACAATGTCTTACATTATAACAATATCTAGCAATATTGAAACGATATAGAAATGCGAATTAAATCACTGGACAAATGAAGTAAAATTCAGTAGTTGAAATGTATTTACTCTTTGTAGGGGAGCAGTCTCTTGAAAACATTTCAATGGAGACATATACTACTAGCTCTATAATGATCTCTGAGCTAGGTATTCAAGATAAAGTTAAGGAATAAGTTCAAAAACTCTAGAATTGCTTGACAGATATTAATTTTACGACCAAAAAATTGGCATTAGTATGCATACACTTTGATAGTGAAGATTCAATAGGTAGGTCATGGAACATGTTATATAACATAAATACTCGTCATATAAAACATAGATATGATACCGTTAGAAAATTACTGTCTAGTGGAATTATCAAAATTGACTATTTAAAGTCAATGGATTATGTGTCATGCCCACTTACAAAAAGTTTTAAATAAAGAGAAAGTTGAAAGATCATCTAAGGGAATGGGTTTAATGGTTAGGAAAAGTCATTATGACAATATATCTATCTAGCAGACTGGAGATCCCAAGACCTAGATTTAAGGGAAAAAGAGAAGTTATGACTGACGTTTCGACATTGTCAACAAACTCAATCAATTCTTATGATGAAGACAATGGTCATGAACAAAATACAACATTACGTCTTGTTAATACGTTAATAAAGCTTAATGATTTGCTAAGTTTCTTAGATTTGACGAAATAGTTTATCTACAAGATAACACGGTTAGAGATCACCTATGTGTGTGAAGTGTAAACTGCTTCAAAGAAAATTATTGTCAAAAGTCTATTCTCTATACACTCATGAAACAAGGGGGTGTTCATTGCTAAAACATTTTGTAGGAACCATAATTGGTAAAGGGTTAATTATGTGACATATAGTTATCTAGGTATATACAAAAGCTCGACGGTTCGAAGATACCGTATATAATAATTTACCCAGTATATCCGACAGATGTTCCCTACGGAAAATACAAAGAAAACCTACGTTTCGAGATGTCATTAGTTCTTGCTTGGAAAGTACATATACTTTTGTGTTTCTTTCTCTTGGAGTTAGTCCCCATTCATGCGAGAGATTGTTGGTTAAAAGGTGTGAATTGAAAATTAAGAGATTCATGCGAGAGATTGTTGGTTAAAAGGTGTGAATTGAAAATTAAGAGTTCCGACTTATATGAAAAGTTGTGACTTTTATGAAAATTAACGACTTTTATAAAGAGATGTGATTTTTATGAAAAGTGATGACTTCTATAAAAAGTTTAGTCTTTCATGAAAAGTTGTAACTTTTATGAATGGTTGTGATCTTTATAAATGATTGTTACTTTTCGAAGGTTTGTGACCTTTCATGAAAGGAACAATAAGAACCTTTTAACACTACCCTTTGCTTTCATAATTTGAGGGGTTCCCTCTCAGTTTTAAATAGATTCAAATTGTGGACATCTTCTACTAGTACTAAATCTTATATTCTAAGTGTAATTTACTGTTATTCAGTGGCTCGTTGACACCAGCGTTTTATATATCGATACACTGGTGATTAAGATTATTCTATTATGGGAGGACATATTCAAAATTAAACCTCGAATATTAGGAGAAATAATTTCCTTAACGGGACACTATGCATTAAGTGGTCTTGATCTTCTTTCTTTTTTTCAAGATTCTAGTATGTGTTATATATTATAGTTTTGTCAATTAATTTTTGTTCTTCTATTCTTCAGGGTTATTCAAATAATAGTTATTTCATGGTTGTGCATAGTTGTTTGAATGAATAAGATTCTTTAAACACACATTGAGAACATGTTAACAATTTAACTAGTATATGTTGACTTATTCACGTAATTTTCTCTTTTTAAATTTACTTCTTTCGTCATGCCCAATACATATATTTCAGTCCAACTATTACAACTAAGTCCAAGTCCATCTAAATTAACTACTTTAGTCTTTATCCACCCTACCTCATATAAGATAATGATATTGTCTCTTAATTAAAATACTTTGTTCGTGTAATAACAACTAGTGTAGCTTAACAGTTTGATTGAATCGACAATAACTTTTTTCTTGATTGTTCATGTATACGGTGTGAGTTTATCGAGAGATCTATGTCCTAAAAAAATTATTACTTTCAAAGTGGAAGAACCAAAAATTTCCGAACTAGATCGACAATAACCAAATCAACAATTTTTTTGTTTGATAAATTTAATTTTAGAATTTTACAACCAACTAAATTAGTTTGATTTTCACCAATAAACAATCTAAATTGAACCATGAATACCCCTAATTACTACTGTAATCAATTATTATACTATGATGAAATATGTTACACTTAATAGATGAAAATAATGAATACATTTAGATTAAAATATGATCTCATATACCAGTTAGATATCAAATCTTTTTGTTTATTTTTTATTTGCTGTCCACGATAAGTATTTAATTAAGTCATACCTACTGATGATAATACAATAATAATATTTTGACAAAATTCAAAATTGTATTACAAAGATCACTTGTAATTACCTTACAAGTAATCCGATTGTATATATATTTCAACCTTACACATATCGTCAATATATAGAACTTAAAATGGATAAGGATTTAACACATGGAGCATAAATCCTAATAATTCATCGAGCATATATTTCTTCTCATGATCACAAAATTACACGTTATTCCTAAAATTGTCCAATACTAACATTATGGTAATAAATAGATTTTGAGCCTAACTCAACCTTGACAGTTAGCTCATAAGAAATAGATAGTCGAAGGTCATATAAGGAAACCTTATATCCCTATTTAATCCAATGTTAAACTCTTCAACAATAACATAATAAAAAATATATGTACTAATAAAATTCGGGATTAGGTCATGAAAAATATACGTACTACTAGAATTAGTGATTAGGTTTGGAACATTATAACTTTTTATAATTAATATTTAATGATTGTAACGACTTGAAGACCCAAAAAACCACAAAAGAATAAAAATTAAATTGAAAAATAGCATGTACGAATAAAAATAGAGTCCAACTCTTCCAAAAATGTAACTTCAAAAAAATTATTCTTTAGATCTTTTGTAAATGCAAGACCTAAAAATTCAATACAATGAACATGAAAATATATGTACTAATAAATTTAGGGATCAAGTCTTAAAATAATATAACTTCTAACAAATTAGGGCTTATGTATTATAACTTCAAGACTTAAAACACCAAAAAATTAAGTTTGAAAAAAATATTCGTACTAAAAGAATTCGGATTTATGTCTTAGTAAAATGTATTTTCTAAACAATTAAGAATAAAGTATTGTAACTTCAAGTCATAAAACACCATCAAATAAAAATGAAATTTAAAAAAATGTACATACTAATAAAATTTTGAAACTTAGGTCTTGAAAGATGTAACTTCTAATAAATTGTTATCGAGGTCTCGTAAACGAATAACAAATCTAAAGTATAAAATATTAATTATAAACATTACATGTTAAAGACATTTTTTTAATCAGCATGGATTCTGGCATTCATCCAAGATCCATACTATCTAACTAACAATATTTTAATAAATAAATTTCAAATCTACAGAATTAAATATCTTGTGATTTACTATCTATTGTATAAATTCTGAATCTGTCTTCTACATTTTATGTAAAATTGAGATCATATTTATATAGCTAAAGCCATGAGGAAAGTCTAGTCATTCAACAAAAACTTATTCAAATTGCCTTCTTAGAATGAAATCTTTTCTAATATTCTAAGTATGATAAATAAATGTTTTGTTTCCCAAAATTCTAACTTACCATATCTTTCCTATATATATAATCAAATGTAAAAGTAATCCCTAGGGTTAACTTTTGGTTGCTCTCAATCCACAACAATCTCCAATGACATAAATCCACATAAATCATGTAAATCGATTTTCCTCTTCCTACTATGTTCCTTTGAACTATCTTTAAGGGTTCAAATTTTTACTCATAGTTCTAATGGAGTTTTATGTGGAGAATTTGATGTTGTGTTTGGAATTGATCAGTTTTACTTCTTTGATATTCTTTAATTGATTCAAGAGTGTTTCTAGAAATATGATTTTTTATATGCACAAAGTACAGGTAAGGTTTGGGTATGTTGTTGTCTTAAAATCGACGAAGTTAACGTTTTTCAGAAACAATTGTAGTGCTTAGGCTTTCTCTAAGCCAAGGGTTTATCAAAAGAGTCTCTTGTGGTTAAGGACACAAATAACTTATGAAATTAAACTAAAATTATTTATAAAATTTTACTTTTTGATAAAAAAATATGTGTTGTCCTGTCTCTTCTCAAAAGGACTTCTTTGACAAACACCTGAATGTTAAAAGGAGTGTTTTTTTTGTACGTTTAGCCTAGAAGAAGAGTCTAGCTATATAGGCTACGAGAAACGTAAGAATTCCTATTCTTCCAAGCTTTCCAAAAAATTTTAAAATTTTATTGATTTAGTCTATCAAGAAAGCAACAATTGTAAATGGAATATATTTCAATTATTAAAAGGAATGAGTACAGAGAATTGGGTTGTCTTAATTGGTTATGATTAACGAATCTCCTAATTTGAATAAGAAATAAATATTTTTTATCATCACAGAATATGACCAAAAACAAAAAAGGTATATTAGCTATTACAATAACAACATACCAGATGTTATCTTATAAATGGGATGTGGGAGACTACAAGTGTGCCTTACTCAAGAAAGAACTTAAGTTGTTGTTTGCACTCCTTTCTATATCCCGTTCACATTCTTTTAACCTTTGTTGTTTATCCTATTATCTTGAAGGTTCTCATATGTGGTCCCTCTCGTTGTCATCATTTGCCTAACCATCAGCCTAGGTTCATCATTTCAAGGTTTTTATTTTCCCTTTATTATATTTTGCAGTTCATACTCATTTTTTCTAATGAGATCCAAAGGTTGTAGAAACTTGTAATATTCATCCATATCAGTTTCATTCTGCATTATTTAGTTATTATTGGTAGGTTTAACATTATCAAAAGATCTATACTTAAGATACAAAAATCATAATATCAAAATGGTTGCATTACATATTGCTCCAATTTGTTATCAGTTCAGGATAATGAATACCCTTAGGTACAAAAGGTAACAAGAGCACCAATCGAGAGGGTGAAAATATAATTTCACCTAGTTCACAAATGGAATATAACAATTATAACATAAGAGCACAATGGAAGAAATTATACCTCCTTGTGGTGCTCTTGTTACATTTGTGCAAAAGCGTATTCTTTATCTTGAACTAGAAACAAAATGAGCAATGTTAAGCAAACATTTTGATATTCTTATTTTTTTATTTGAGGTTTAACTCCTTTGATAAGTCTAAGCTAATCAATAATAACTAAGAAATTCAAAAAATAATATTGGTATGGATGACGACATTCAGTTTCTACAACCTCTGGATTTTATTACAAAGAATGTATATGATCTGCAAAATATATTAAAAAGTATAAATAAATGTTGTATCCAAAAATTCTCACTTAACATATATATTTTCCCTCTGTATATATCTAGAGGTAGAAGTTAGAAGTAATTCCTAGGGTTTACGTTTGTCTGCAAACGATTCACAACAACCTCCGATGACCTAGATCTACATGGATCAGGTAAATCAATTTTCTTCTTCTAAAAATTTTCCTTTGTACTATATTTGTGGGTTCAACTAGTCGATCAGATTTCTAATAGTGTTTTATTTGAAGAACCTGGGGTTGTGTTCTATTTGATGAGTTTAACTGCTGTGATATCCTTTCTTAATTTAAAAGTGTGTATTGAAACAAGATTTCTATCTGCAGAAGATACGGGTAAGGTTTACATATGTTGTTGTTATATGAGTTAAATAATGCAAAGTTAACATTTTTCTGAAACAATTCTACGGCTTAAACTCTCTTAAAGCCAATGGTTTGTCAAAAACAGTATCTCGTGGTTTAGGACGCAAATAATTTATGCAATTTAAATCAAATCATTTAGTAAGAGTACTTTTGGAGAAACAATTTTTTTTTGTGTTGTGTGTGTTCAAAGAATATTTTTTAGCCAAACACCTCCAAATTATATAGGAGAATCTTTTTGTTTATGTGATTTTAGCCTCCAAGAAGAATCTAGCCAAATAGGCTACTAGAAACATAAGAATTCTTATTCTTTCAAAACACACTCAAACAACCTAAGAGACTAAATAAGGAAACAAATTAATGATTATTGGAAATGCAATCCCTCACCTTCCTATCAAGGTCTAGCATATAGGAAGAAATTACCTAATGATTTTTGTCCTTTTAAGGATTTAAAGACTAGCATTTCATTGTTCCTAGTTTATGGCCTTGGGTGCATTGGTCCTGACTTACCTCTTTAGTCTTTTTTTTTCTGGTACAATATTGAGGCGCACTTAAGCCCACAAACAAGGCTCAAAATTGGGTGAGCGCTTCGGCTTGCTGGATGTGCGTACATAAGGGGGAATGTAGGTCAGTAAAAATATAACAAACAAATATTACAAATAAGCATACATCTAACCTTGTTGAAATAATCATACTTACAATTATTAATTAGGAATGAAGCACATATATATTTTTTTGGCAATTGTGATTTCTTTTAAAGTCCTAAAGGAACTTTAAATCCCCAAAAGTTTAGTTTAAATTATAGAATGATTGTAATCTAGTCTTTATCGTCTTGCGAGTAAAAATAATCCAGAGAAACATAGCTTCAATTTAACAGTCGAGGAAACGGATTGTTTGTGTGCAATGAGACCAACAAAGAATCTGATATATTGCACCTAACCTTTTGGTTTTATGATCTTACTTGTATTGTTTTATTGTGTGTCTATGTAGTGGTTCATTTAATGCTACAATGAACCCATGGAATGTTGAACGAGGGAGTCTTCTTATATCTTAAATTCTCATACGTAGTGCAGGCGAACACATAATGTCTAATATAATTAAGGCATTCTTAATAAATAAGCTCAAAGGTGATCGCCTTGTTAATGGTTTGTTTACTTGTACTCAGTAGAACTAGCAATTAGTGTTATCAAAGGATATCAACTTTGATGAATAGTGAGGTGAAGAGCAGACTTTGCACCTATTACTGGAAAGGTGAGGTGACCTCCCAATGGCAAGAAAAGGCTAAGGAATGGCGAGTTATGAGTGGGAGGTCAGGTGAGCAAATAAAGGCATTAAATTGTTAAAAAAAATGGTTGTCCGGGTCGTCTTTGCTTGTGTTGGTGGTGTTTTGTATTATATTCTTTAGGCGTAGAATTCTCAACCTCTTTACTTATCATGTTGGCTTCTGTAAGAGCAGTAGGATATCACCAGCCTTTGTCATATTAACCTTGGAAGGATTAATCATTGAACTTATCACTTTGGCAGCATAAATTATGTTAACTTTTGGTACTTAAAGTTTTAAAGTAGAAGAAATAGTGTTATCAATGTTATTGTCTAAAGTATCATGAAAATCAGAAACATTAGTCCCTTTATCAATTATGGTCCCATTATCTGTAGAAAAAATACCATTCTCCTTAATAGGATTTTCCCTGTTCTTCAACTTATTTTTCCTCACCAATGCTCTACATTGAAGGATTGAATGCCCCAAAAGTTTACAATACTTTTGGAAGTTGGGCTATTGGAATAAGGAAAGTCTAATCCTTATTTTGAAAGGGAAGTTTGGTTTTTTCCTTCCCCTTTTATTTTAATTGATCAGTGAAAGTTACTTGAAGGTCTAAACTTAACTTAGTCTTTTTACGATGTAAGAAACAGAGTTAAAATTTCTGAAAGAAGAGACAAGAAGAGGGGAAAAGAGGAGAAAGGAGAAGAACTCTATACATTCGTTTAGATCATCACGTTAAGGTTGTGGATTTTGTATGGTGTGATCCGTATATGGTATGTTAGAGCACATTGACTTAGGTTAGTTTACCGAAGCGCCAATAGTGATGGAATTTCAGAGAAGTTATTAGCATTGAAAGTTAATCCGTGAGTTCTAGATGAAATGCGTTTAAATTCTTGTGGGTTGTGTTGTTGGAATTTTATTGAGATTTATTCACTATAATATGATGTTTATTGATGGTATAAATGATTCCAAGTTTTTGTAGAAAGAGTCATTTAACTTTGAAAGGTTTAGAGATGAAAAATGATCAACAAATGTCGTCAAACACCTAGGGTAAGGGTAGGGGGCGCGCCGGCCAGCACACCTAAAAAGGGGCTCTGAATTTTGGGCTCTGCTTCTTGGCACCATCATGGACACCCTAGAAATACCTTTAAACTTTGGGGGCTGGCGCCCGCGCCTCTTAGATCTTTAAGGAGGCAAGTTCTCCCCATTCGCTCGCTACCTTCTAGTACTTGTTCCTTATGAATGTGCCTATGTTGTCAATTTGATTTCAAGACTATAAGGTACATATAAACATAACTAAACAATAAATAAACATGAGATCATGAACCCTGAATGAATAATCCAATTCAAGGATAATTAGGATCAAAGTCAACAGAATTTAAGAGTCAAGTGTAGAAGTTGATGTATGAGTTAGTGTTTCAATTAATTTTGAAACAAATTCATCCGTTTTGAAATAACAAATTCATGAACGTAAGTTGTAACATTCATTTATTTTAATTCTTTGTTATAAACTTTTGCAATAAGTTTTTCTTTATTCTACGTTATGGGTTTTTTCAAAAACAAATTTTTTGTTTCCAATTCATGAACCTAATAAATTCTATTAATTAAAAATCTTTTTCTTGCAAAACTTTTTATCCTATAAATTGAGTTTCCTTTGGTTGAAAAAGAGAAGCATTCAAACAAAAGTACTTTCCCTTAAAAACACTTGTGAGACATTGATCAAAAGGTGAAATCACCAATTCAAAAATAGAAGAGCAACATTCTTGAATGCTACTTGTTTTGTGGCTTAGTTGAATCCTGAAGATAGAGTTGTTATTTATTCTTCCGATTGCTCGTGGGAGAGACTCCAACTATCTTTAAGAAACGTACTAACGTGCCTCTAAGCCAAGCAAGTTTTATTTTGTATTCCTTATAATTTTTATCATTCTTGTTCAGTTGTTCTAACAATTTATAGATAGTTGTCTCTATGGCATCCACATCAATAACGAACAATGTTCCATCTTTGCCTAATCCTAGTTTTGAAATATTTGATGGAAAAGACTTTTCTAGATGGCGTGGGAAGATGGAATTCTTTTTAAGACGATTAAAGTTAGCGTATGTTCTTGAGAAACCTTGTCCTAAGGCTCCTAGTTCTGAGGTAGCAACGGACGATGCTACTTTAATTAAAGAACAAATTGCCAAACGGCAAGATGATGATTACTTATGCAAGAATTATATTCTTGGAGGAATGTCCAATAAATATTATGATCAATATTATATTAAGTGTAAATTTGCTAAGGAAATTTGGGATAATCTTAGAGCTATTCATTTAGCAGAAGAGGCGAGTTCAAAGAAATTTCTTGTTTCAAATTATATGGAGTTCAAAATGGTTAATGACAAGTCAATCACTGAACAAGTACAAGAATTTCAACTTATAGCTAATAAAATTGTTATAACTGGAATTGCTTTTGATGAAAACTTTCATGTTGGTGCGATTGTCTCAAAACTTCCTCCATCTTGGAAAGAGTACAGAAGCAAACTCTTACACAAGAAGGAAGATTTGACTCTTGAACAACTATTGCAACACTTGCAAATTGAACAAGAGACACGATACCGCGACAATAACATCATGAGGGAGCCAATCATGAAAGCTCATGTTGTTGAAGAAAAGATCAAGAAGGAACCTGGCAATAATAAATTTTTGAAGGCAAAGAAGAGTAAAAATTTCAAGCGTATTAATTCTAATTCTAAGTCGATTGAATGTTATCATTGTCATAAAATTGGTCATTATGCACGTGATTGTAAAATTCTTAAAGCTGAAAAAAGAAAGAAAAGGTAAATAACAATACAAAAAATGAACTGGTGGCAATGGTCACAGAAGCATTTGTACCGTGAGATCAAATGGAATTGTGGATAGACACTGGTGCAATTCGTCATATATCAGGTAATCGAAATTCTTTCACAACATATAAATGAGTGGGGGGCGATAAAGTTTTGCATATGGGAAACTCATCCTCTGCTAAGGTTGTGGTAAAGGGAACTGTTGAACGAAAATTCACTTACGGAAAGATGGTCACATTGATAGACGTATTGCATCTTCCTGATATTCGAAAGAACTTGGTGTCAGGTACGCTTCTTTCGAAGCATGGTTTAAAAATGATTTTTGAGGCAGATAAATTTATTTTGTCTAAACAAGGCATGTTTGATGGAAAAGGTTATGCTACAAATGGCATGTTCAAACTCAATATTGAAAATGAAAATATTTCTACTTATATTGTGGAGTCTTTAGATTTATGGCATGAACGTCTTGGTCATGTGAATTTGAGATCCATTCAACTTATGATGAAAAATGGATTAATTAAAGACTGTGGAAAGGATCATGTTGCTAAGTGTATTACTTGTAGTAAATGTAAAATAACAAATAAACCTTTTAAGTCAATTGAAAGGATATCCACACTTTTGGAATTAATCCACACTGATATTTGTGAGATGAATTGTTTATCACGTCATGGAAAGAGATATTTTATCACTTTGATTGACGATTACTCAAGGTATACATATGTCTTTCCATTAAAAACAAAAGATGAGGCATTTGAGACTTTTAAAACATATAAAGCAGAAGTTGAAAATAAATTGAGTTTGAAGATTAAATCAATTAGATCTGATAGTGGTGGAGAATATTTAAAATCAAATTTTATTGATTTTTGTGAAAAAGAAGGCATTGCCAAACAATTGACCATGCCTTATACACCACAACAAAATGGTGTAGCAGAAAGAAAAAATAGAATTCTCATTGAAATGGTTAACTCTATGCTTTATGGATCTGGTAACACTGAAAATTTGTGGACTGAAGCCTTTTTTTCTGCATGTTATATTTTGAATCGAATTCATTCCGAGAAACATGATTCATCTCCATTAGAACTTTGGAAGAATCAAAAGCCAAAAATAAATTATTTTAAAGTATGGGGTTGTTTGGCTCATGTTAGATTACCAGATCAACAATTGACTAAGATTGGATATAGAGGAGTAGATTGTGTATTTATTGGTTATTCACAAACCAGTAAGACTAATAGATTTTTTAATCTTGAGACTCCAAGCCCTCACACAATTATTGAATCGTTTGTATGCTAACTTTTTTGAGCATATATTTCCTAAGCAAAAAGAGTCTTTGGAACAAAATACAAGTTCTTCTATATCTACTCTTAAAAGAAAAATAGTTGAACCTTTGGAAGAAAGTCAACCAAGACGTAGTGCAAGATCAGCCAAACCAAGAGACTTTGGACCGAATTTTCAAGTCTATTTAGTTGAAAGGGATCCTGAAAGTTATGCTGAAGCAATGGCTTCACATGATGCTCCTTTTTGGCGTGAAGCTATTGATGATGAAATGCACTCCATTATGTCAAACAATACATGGATTTTATCAGACCTCCCTCCTAGATGTAAGTCTATTGGTTTTAGATGGATCTTTAGAAAGAAATTAAAATATGATGGAACCTTAGATAAGTAGAAAGCTCGTTTCGTGGCAAAAGGTTTTACTCAATTGAAAGATATTGATTATTTTGATACATTTGCACCTGTAGCTCGAATGACTTCTGTTCGACTCTTGATTGCTTTAGCCGCAATTCATAGCCTGGTAATACATCAAATGGATGTGAAGAATGCATTTCTAAATGAAGATCTAGATAAAGAGGTTTACATGAAACAACCAGAAGGATTTGTCTTTCCTGGTCAAGAACACAAAGTTTGTAAGCTTCTTAAATCTCTTTATGGATTAAAACAAGTTCCAAAACAATGGAATGAGAAATTTAGAAGAGTAATGATTTCTAATGGCTACTCATTCAATGGTGGTGATATTTGTATATTTAGCAAATTTAAACAAAAATCTGATGTTATAATATGTCTTTATGTAGATGATATGTTGATCTTTGGAACTTTTATTGAAATAGTCAACGCAAAAAAAAATTTCTATCTTCACAATTTGAAATGAAAGATCTTGGAGAAGCTGATGTAATTCTGGGTATTAAAATTATAAGATCAGCGAATGGCTTGACTCTTACTCAATCAAGTTATATTGAGAAAGTTCTAAAGAGGTTTGGTCACTTTGATGACAAACCTGCTCCTACACCTTTTGATTCTAGCATCAAACTAATGCGGAACTCTAGTGATGTTCTCGACCAGCTGACATATTCTCAGATTGTTGGGAGTCTTATGTATGCCATGCATTGTACCAGGCCGGATATTGGTTACACAGTAGGAACTTTGAGCAATTTTACTAGTAATCCCGGAGTTGAACATTGGAATGCCTTAATTTGTGTTTTAAGATACATGAAGGGTACAATTAATGTTGGCCTGCATTATTCTACATTTTCCATTGTTCTTGAAGGCTATAGTGATGCTACTGGGAATTCTGATCCGAATGACTCTAAATCTATTACTGCTTGGATTTTCACTTTGGCTGAAGCAGCGATCTCTTGGAAATCAAAGAAGCAAACATGTATTACTCATTCAACCATGGAGTAAGAATTTATATCTATGTCTTCTGCTGGAGAAGAAGCTGATTGGTTGCGATCAATGCTAATAGATATTCCTTTATGGAATAAGACAATACCACCTTTAACTATCTATTGTGATAATCAAGCTGCTATATTTCGGGCTTCAAGTGACTGCTATAATGGCAAGTCGACACAAGTTCGTCTCAAACATAATCATGTCAGGAGATTATTGGAGGAAGGCGTGATATCGCTTCAATATGTGAAGTCCAGATTTAATTTAGAGGATCCTTTGTCTAAGGGGTTAGGCAAAAAATTAGTGGTGGAAACTTGTAATGGGATGGGAATAAAGCCCGTTTAAATTAATTGTACTTTATGGTAACCCTACCTAATGATGTAATCTTGGGTTCAAAGGGAAAACAAGTAAAGTTACAATTTTGAAGCACATCAATAAAATTCGCATTTTCAAAATAAAATGAAATAAGTAGATGTGCATGATTGAGATACTTTTCTCTTCATAAATTTATAAGGCCGATCTAGGTTGGAGTTAGTAATAAAACTCTTGATCATTTTTTTTTATATTCCTGCTGAAGTGAAGGATGAGATTATATTCTCGTAATAAGTCTATATATCGATTTCGATTGGAGTGTGTAGGAATACTCTTGATAGATTTACCGATACTTTGTGTAAAGGAGGATGAGACTAATTTCTCTTAACGAAGTTCATAGACTATTTGGTCGGAGTATGCAAAGTTACTCTTGATGAATTCACCGCACTAAGTTTGAAGTGGAGGCCGCTTCAATAAGATTTTAACAGGAAATCTTAAAGCACTTGGCTAAAAAGAACTTAGGACACATGGCCGTAAGGTGTCAAAGGATTTCGATTTTCACCAGAACATAGTGATATGCGTGGAGTATTTTTCTAACTTCATTCAATGATGCACTTAGTTCAATATTTTTCACTAAGTATTCAACGATTTAGAAAAACCTTCACTAGCTAATGGTTCAAGTCCAAAAGACACCATTATTGATGCATGTTGCTATATTAATGTCTCAAAAAAAAATTTGGATTTTTTAAAGAAAAAATTTCTTGAAACAAGTGGGGGATTGTAAGAGTTGGTGTTTCAATTAATTTTGAAACAAATTCATCCGTTTTGAAATAACAAATTCATGAATGTGAGTTGTAACATTCATTTATTTTAATTCTTTGTTATAAAGTTTTGCAATATGTTTTTTTTAATTCTACGTTATAGGTTTTTGAAAGATAAATTTTTTGTTTCCAATTCATGAACCTAATAAATTCAATTAATTAAAAATCTTTTTCCTGCAAAACTTTTTATCCTATAAATTGACTTTCCTTTGGTTGAAAAAGAGAAGCATTCAAACAAATATACTTTCCCTTGAAAACACATGTGAGACATTGATCAAAAGGTGAAATCACCAATTCAAGAATATAAGAGCAACATTCTTGAATGCTACTTGTTTTGTGGCTTAGTTGAATCCCGAAGATAGAGTTGTTATTTATTCTTCCGATTGCTCGTGGGAGAGACTCCAACTATCTTCAAGAAACGTAGTAACGTGCCTCTAAGCCAAGCAAGTTTTTTTTTGTATTCCTTATAATTTTTATCATTCTTGTTCATTTGTTGTAACAGTTCAGAAGAAAGTCAAAGAGAAGTTTATAACGTTTTCAGAAGTCTTTAACAAAATTTAACTCTCTTTTAAGACTTAAGTTTAAAGTTAAACAAAGATCAAAGAGTTGATTTCATTTCTCAAAAATATATAAGGAACTAAGTATTCCCAAAGAGGTTATAAATGTTTTCACCTTTGAGCAAAAAAAGGGAACATCGAATTGAAAAGAGATTTTAAGCTATGTTTTGAGTAAATTTCTCAAACTAAAGAAAGAATTTTTTTAAAAAAAAAAACCTATGAGCTATGTATATTTTGTGAGTAGTATTGAGAACCGATATGGGGATGCAATTTCATATTAACTCAAGTCTCCATAAACCATGTATCTATCATGGGTAGTAAAGGATCATACTTTATAGATGACTCCTTAAGATTCTAGCATAGACTAGTGGATCCGCAAAGTTAAGTGTCATTTATGAAGGAAAAGAATACGAGAATTCTAGCAGCGTGGGCTAGACATTTTATCATTTCTTAGTCTCATAGTGTTGGTTATCTGTTAGATAATTTTCCACAAAAACTATATTACTATATTAATGAGTTAAGTTTAATTTGTTATTGAATTTCCTTTAACGAATTATGTTGTTTTTACTGTTTTACAAAGCTTTTCATATATTGAATATGTTTCTTTGCTTTTTTATGAGTTATGTTATTCATAAGTTATTAATAGACAAGGTAAGTGTTTCTTTCATAATCTTTTCAAGCCTATCTTATGTTTCACATTCCAACTTGATTGATCGTACACCAAATGTACTGATGCAATTATCCTACATCATCTTATGATACAAAAACACGTAACCAAGATTAGCACAAACACCTTGTTGATCAGGTTTAGCACTCATAGCCAGTTTGTGAGCCTCCTTGCATTCCGGAGGACTCTATGTGTTCACTTTTGCTTTCTAGGTTTTACTTGTTATGATGATCGGGGGTCTCGTCCCAACATCCCTATTTGTTTTAGAGGCTTTATAGATAGATAATTATACTTCTTTAGTCTTATTTATTTTAGTTTTATTCGTTTAAGACTTGTTTTGCCATTTTTTTTATATATTATTTATTAACTAATTTTCCGATGAGTAAGAAACACATGACAATAGTTCGCTTGAGGCCAAAAAAGGTTTTCAAGTGTCGTCCACGCCCAGGGTACAGGCTCGGGGCATAAAAAACATGGTACCAAAGCACAGAGTTAAAGAGTCCTAGGGAGTCTATGAAGTCTTGTCCTTAGATTCCTAGTTATCAGTATGAAGCGCACCACATCAATAATTAGAAGGCTGTAAAATATAGGAAATATTCTCATTTCATTCATACTCATTTTGTGAGTTAGAGATAAATATTCAAACATTTTCACTGTAATTAATATTTCACATACTTTTATATAATTACGCCTCCATGAAGAGCTTTTAGTGGTCGTCCTCCTAGACTTAAGGTTGTGGAGTATGGGATATTCAATGCACCTGAGGTGCAACCCCAAGGAGAAGTTACCAATGCTCAGTCCTGTGAGACTATGCAGAGATAAGAAGTGAGTAATAAGGTTGGGAGAGAGAGAGGAGCAAAATTGTAAGTCACTCATACATCGAGGATCAAAGAGTTCTTGAGGATGAATCCTCCAAACTTCATTGGTTCAGGTACTAATATGGATACAAAGAACTTAATGGAAAATATGAAAATGGTATTTGATGTTAATCTTGTTGTCGACAATGAGCGAGTTCAAATTGATGTATATCAATTGAATAGTGTAGCTAGGACATGGTTTGACCACTGGAAAGGGGATAGAGTTGAGGATGAACCACCTGCGAGTTGGGCCGATTTGGGGAAGCTTTCTTAGGGCGTTTCTTTCCCCTAGAATTGAGCCAATAAAAGTGATTTCCTCACAATTATTAAGGATAATCTACGGATTCATGAATATGGGTTGAAGTTTACCCTATTGTCCAATTATGCTCCATAGATAGCTGATGAGGACTAGGATGAGTTCGTTCGTTGCTACATCGTCCCATCTATAAAGCAAAGCAGGTACGACAACTATGTTAATAGGGGGCATGGACATATCAAGGTTGATGGTCTATGTGCAGCAGGTTGAGGAAGAGAAGTTGAGGGATAAGGACGAATTCAGAAATAAGAAAGCAAAGATAGGGAATAAGTTCGGCTGCAAAAAGGTAGTGTCAATCATTTCCCCTTATAGGAAAAGGCAAAAGGGGTCTTCTCCATCATCTTGTGGTGAACCTACACCCTTGATCAAAGATGAGTATAATTGTCATAATTCCCAACACATCATAGCTAAACCGACATTGTCTCAAGATATTGGGGCTAAAAGAGGTAATTGGGCTCCTCTGTGTGCTAGGTGTGGTAGAAACCTCCTAAGTAAGTATCCATGGCGAGACATGTTTCAAGTGTGGGAAATAGAGTTTACTTCATAAAAGAGTGCCCTATTAATAGGAAGGGTAGTGTAAATCTTGGAAATAGAGCCCAATCATCATTATTTGCTCCACTAATCAGGGTTCCACCTAGAGGAGCTACTTCCGGTACCGCTAGAGGAACAAATCATCCTTATGGTATCACTAATCATCAAGAACTATAGAACTCACCAAATGTTGTCACTGGTATGATTAAAATTTTTGCTTTTGATCTTTATGATTTGTTATAACCAAGAGAAATTTATCTTTTGTAACCTCTTATGTTGCAAATCAGTTTGATATTATTCTTGAGAAACATTGTGAACTCTTTTGTGCTTCTAAACCTGTTGGAGAGTCTATTCTAGTTGAGCAAGTATATAGTGATTGTGTAATTTCCATCCATCAGAAAGACACCATGGCTGATTTAATTGAGTTATACATGGTAGATTTTATGTCATCCTTTGTATGGATTGACTTCATGCCTTTTATTCCTCAATTTATTATAGAACTCGAGTAAAGTTTTGGTTTCCAGATGAGTCAATCTTAGATTGAAAAAGCAGTTCAGAGGTGCCTAATGGTCGTTTACTTTCATTCCTTAAGACAAGGAAGTTAGTTTTTAAGGGTTTTTATTATAACTTGTTCAGAGTTAATGAATAAAGTGTTGAGGTACCTCCTTTTCAGTTAGTTCTAGTAGTAAAAGAGTTTCCAAAAGTCTTTTCAGATGATCTTCCTATAGTATTTCCTGAGAGAGAGATAGACTTCAGTATAAATCTTCTTCAAGATACTCATCCGATATATATTCTGGCCATATAGAATGGCACTAGGAGAGTTGAAAAAGGTAAAAGAGAAGTGGAATGATTTATTCTATAAAGGATTTATTCGACCATGTGTCTCTCACCTTGGAGAGCTCCAGTCTAATTTGTGAGAAAGAAGGATGGTTCCCTTAGGATGTATATAGACTATCGTCGGTTTAACAATGTTACCATTAAGAACAAGTATCCTCTTCAAACGATTGATGATCTTTTTGATCAGCTTCAGGATGCTTTTTAGTTTTCGAAAATTGACCTCAGATAAGGCTACAATTAGTTAAGAATAAGGGAATGTGGTATTCCAAAGAAAATTTCATAACCTGATATGGTCATCATGATTTTTTAGTCATTTCCTTTTGTTTGACTAATGCAGCAACAATGTTAATGGACTTTACAAATAGTCTTTAAACCTTATTTAGATATTTATGTTGTCGTATTCATTAATGACATAATAATCTATTTAAGGAATAATGAAGATCATGCTAGTCATCTCAGAATAGTCATTAAAACATTTAAAGAAAAAAAGTTATATGCAAGGTCCTCCAAATGTGAGTTTATGATTGACTTTGAGTCATTCTTGGGCCACATAATTTTTTACGACGAAATTAATGTGTACACTCAGGAAATGGAAGCAATGCGAAAATTGGCCTAGATCCACCTATCCAACTGATATAAGGAGTTTCTTGGGTTTGGCTGACTAATATAGAAGGTTTGAGAGGGTTTCTCTAATGCCCAAAAGGTACCCCTTGGACGTTACCGGCATATGAGATAAAAAAAAAGTCCCACAAAAGCCTATTGTATTAATCATCGCATAAAATACACTATAATATGAGTAAGAATGTAAAACTCTTCACACACGAAGAATACTTTCATTAATAAGATAGCGAAAGGCTTTTTTTAAAAACAAATTTCTTCAAAATGTCCATTTAAACCATCTAATACTTTGAATATACAATACATGGGACTAAACTAATACAAGACTCAAAACAATAATTAAAGACATAATAGGAGCATGTCAGTTTTGTCCTAGAATCAATATGGACTCACTAATATTGCACCTTCAACCCTTAGAAAACTATCCGTAATCCATGGAATATCAAGATTCAAATTCCCTAGGATAAAACAAAGGGTTAGCACATTGAATGCATTAAGAATGGAAGTCATTCAAAAACCTTGAAAAAAGGAAATTTAGTATAGAAACATGCTTTCGTGACTTTTTGATAAAAACCTTCATAAAATATTTTAAGAGACACAATCCAAGAAACCAATCACGTATACAACATATTCAAGTAAAATCAATCACATAACCATATTCACATAGACCCCCTGCCAAAGGATATCCTAAGACCAACCTGAGCAAGTTATGAAGCGGTCGCCCATACAACACTTAACACACACCTAGATGATCCTCAAGACTACCTCAAGTAAGTTATTCCATTTTATCGCACTTCACATTGTTCCATATTCAATAAGATAAAACATTACATCAATTTTACTAGCTACCTAAGGCTACTCTAAGACTCACATAAGTAAATCATGAAGAGACTGGCCATACAACCTCCTCATGCGTACTTAAGCAATACTCATAGCTACCCTAGATAAGAAACTTTTTATTGAACATACTTCATTAAGAAAACATACCTTCATTAAATCCTTTTTGAGAGAGAACTATACATTTAGAGGACTTCACATATTGGTCTTGGAGAAGACCTAAGGAACCTCATGCTAGTATCTTATAAGCCTACACGTGCAATGTATAGATAGTGTTCCATACCAGTACCTACACATTGTAGAAAATTTACAATTCAAGAATGCATCACACATGATGAAAATATGGTTTAGTACACATAGACTATACTAGCTACACATGGAATAAAGATTCTACCCTACTTTGATGGAGGTTGTTCAACTTGTCAAGGGTAGAACTAGGACACATCCATGTAGGCACATAGTTAAGGAACCAAGGGTTTCTTTGTCCTCAAGTCTTAACATTAGTATAGTCACTCCCTAAGCATATTCACTAGGCCCTAGACATGTTCTCATAGAGTAAGTTCAATGATATAAGAAGAATATGAAGAGGTACCATATTTTAGGTATTACAAAATCATATACACCTACATAAGATGGGACCACTAAGGGTGCTACTAAATGGTCAATAAGGACAGCTATGACATTATTGGAGATGGTTTCACGTTGGTCGAGCCGATCCATCCCTAAGTCTATCATTTACATGCGAAGGATACCATTACGACTTTCAACATCAAGGATATCATAGCCTTCTTTCTACATTAAAGGTATCACATTAGTCATTCATAGAAGTTCACACTCACAGGTCTACCAATCTCCGACATTCATTCATCAATCATCCATACACATACATGAAAATTGTTCTTTAACCTACAAAGTCAACAGATCTGTCAAGCCCTGAGCTACCCCCGAGATGCGGACATGGAACCTAGGACCACATGTGATCCCAAGGTAACCCTGCTGGCATGATCATGAGCATACTAGAGATAATAAACAGTTGCGGAAGCTAAATCATACTTAAAATTAAAATATGGGGAATACCCATATTCTATAACTGAGATATTTGAAAACAATGAGTTTAATACAAAAGAAATAATAACTCAATACTAAGCTGAATCTGACTATGTCTTAAAATAGCCTCTAAACTAGACTAGAAATACTGGGACAAGCCCCAGCTAAATCTAGCAAAAACTGAAACTAAATGCCTAAAGACTGAAGTGAAACTCATGACTGTTGTCCTCAGAGAATGAGGACTCACCACTGAATCTGCTCAACTAGAGATCGTGAAATCAATCAATGCGCGATATGGATGCTGAGAACCTGAACCTACATCACGAGAAGATGTAGCGCACATATGCGTCAGTACTTGAAATGTACTGAGCATGTAGGATAGAGTAAAGCTGAAATAAAACATAACTGAACAAGCACAAAAACAAGTATAATAATCTGAACGTGATGTGCTGATTTCGAAGCTAACTAGATGCAATAAACAATTAAAACATGCTGAAACTGAATACTGAATATACTGATAAATGGTCAATGCAGAGAGTCTGATTGAACTATGGGATCTACTAATAACCGATAATAAAACTACATGAGCTAAACATAGAGTCAGATGTATACGACCCATCGAGAGGACCCAATATACCATGCCAAAGGTATAAAGGCATGCTGGCGTGATCACTAAACTGATTGCCCAAAAAAGGACTTACAACCTACTCGGCTAGTATTTCTATGACTATTGGGTAACGCTAAAACCTAGTCCAACTCGATATTATGCTACTCCCATGAATTTTGTAAATTTACTGATTATGTTTGAGTTTCTGTAAATACTGGATAGCTCAAAACTGAACATGCAAACTAAGAATGCAACAATTAATCTAGTAATTATGCATTTATAACTGAGGCATGTATATCTGAAGTGTCTGAAATATATGACCAAGCATGTGTAATTAATGAACTAAAGAAATACAATGCTTGGATTCTGAAATTCATGTGATAATCTGAGTAATAATATGATAATCTGATTTGGAACATATATTTCATAAATTCATCAAGTTATAGAAAAGTTCTAGAAACTCTAGATTAAATCATGATAAGAGAATCAAGAACTAACTGAAAACAAGGGACCTAATATGTGAAAGGAACCCACTAGTGAAATTCCACATGCCTGGTGACGAAATCCACGAAAAAATACTTATGTTTCGGGGCTGGAACTGCTGGAGATTGTGGCGTTCTTGAACTAGGGTTATTGAGCTTTTTTCTCCTCTCTTGCTTCTAATTTTCTAAGTTTCGAGTTAATGATTTGACCTGGATATGTTTTAATTATGTTTCTAGGCTTAAAATGACTAAAATATTATGATTTAGGGTATAGACGACGTAACTTAGGGTTTAAATGGAGCGAGAAAGGTCAAAAAGACCCTTGTGAAGATTGTTGTCGGTCCTCACGGCGTCCAAGACTGACGGTCTGTCGTGCGACCGACGCCCCGTCGTTGGGTCTGTCGTGAGGGCCTATTCGACAGGCCTTTAATAAAATGGGCATAACTTTTTACTCGGAGGTATGATTTTTGCAAGGTCGGTGGCTATGGAAAGATAATTCAAATATGTATCTGTGGGTAGGTCAAAATACATTTTACCAAACTACATTTCCCTTTAGTGGATACAAATTTTCCCCCTATGGTCAAACCTACGGACCGTAGGTCCAACTACGAACTATGATGGTCATCCACAGCTCTTGTAAGAGAGTGGTTGAAGGGAGTCTTGATCGACGATCACGGACTACGGACTGTCGTAAGTTCTATGGACCATATGTCCGTCCGTCGTCAAAGACTTAACCAATTTTTGTAGGCTAAAATTTTTGGGATTTTCTAATCCCATCGACGGTTGTGCAGGACGGACCGTGGTTCAGGATACGGTCGGTCGATGACACCGTTGGTAGCACCTGCAGATTTTTCTGAAAAACTAATTTTTGGTCTATTTGGCCACGGAGTGTTACATTATCTCCCCCTTGGGAACATTCGTCCTCGAATGAAGACTAAACTAGTTGAAATAGAGGGAGAGAGATGCAAACCCCACTACTAAACACTAAGAACTGAGTTTTGAGTACATGCAATTACGCTAAAAATAAAAGTACAAAGTGAGGGAACATGATTCTAAAACTGAATTTACGCATGAATGACTGTAAAACTGAACAGGAACTATTACCTCAAGCTGGAGTGGAATCGGAAGGAAAAAGGTAAGGATACTTGGATTTCATGGCTGCTTCTGCTTCCCAAGTAGCTCCCTCTACGGACTGACTCCTCCACAAAACCTTGACTGAAGCGACTTCTTTGTTTCTCAACCTTCTAACCTGACGGTCAAGAATCTCAACTGGTACATCCTCATAAGAAAGACTATCTTTCACCGCCACACACTCTAATGGCACTATAGAGGCTAGGTCACCCATACACTTCTTCAAGAGTGAGATGTGGAAGACCGGATGCACTGCTGCTAATTTTGCTTGAAATTCTAAATCATATGCCACCATGCCAATCCTTTTCAAGATCTTGTAAGGTCCTAAATATCTAGGACTGAGCTTCCCTTTCTTTCCAAATCTCATCAACCCTTTCATAGGTGAGACTTTCAGAAAAACCCAATCATCAACTTGGAACTCTAGTTCCCTTCTCCTTATATCTGCATAAGATTTCTAACGACTTTGGGCTGTATTAAGTCTATCTCTAATGAGTTGCACTTTGTCCATACCATAAAGGAATGAATCTGACCCTATCAAAGCTGCTTCACCTACTTCAAACCAACCAACAGGAGATCTACATCTACGCCCATATAAAGACTCATAAGGGGCCATTTGAATGCTGGAATGGTATCTATTATTGTAGTCAAACTCAATAAGAGGAAGGTGATCATCCTAACTACCTTTGAAATCGATCACACAAGCTATCAACATATCCTCTAAGGTCTGAATGGTACGCTCTGCGTTCCCATACGTCTGTGGATGAAATGCTGTACAAAGGTTAACTTGAGTACCAAGACCATTTTAATAGGACTTCCAGAAATGAGAGGTAAACTGAGGACCTTTATCTGAGTTGATAGACAAAGGATCCCTATGCAACCTCACAATTTCACTAAGTTAGAGATTGGCATAGTTCTCTTCAGAATATGTATTCTTGACCGCCAAAAAGCGAGAAGACTTAATCATCCTATCAACTATCACCCAAATTGAGTCATGCTCTCTGCGAGTACGAGGTAACCCTGTGATGAAATCCATATTGATGACATCCCTCTTGCAAGTAGGAATATCGATCTCTTGATTCATACCTCCTGGTTTCTGATGTTCTACCTTGACTTACTGGCAACTGGGGAACTTACTCACAAAGTCTGCTATATCCCTCTTCATGCCATTCCACCAATAGACTTCCCGCAGATCGCGGTACATCTTGGTGGCACCTGGATGAATAGAATACCCGGAGTTATTAGCTTCTGCAAGAATATGGTGACTCAACTCTCCCACATCAGGAACACACAATCTACCTTGGTAGCGAAGTACACCATCTCCCCCTTGGAAGAAACCTCCACTCTATGATTGTTGGTTTCGCCCTTTAGTTCATGCAAGATTGGATCACTCTCTTGCTTTTCCTTAACCTCCTCTACCAAAGACGATTATGCCCAATTCTGAACTATTACACCGCTGTCTGATATGCTCATAAGGCAAACTCCCAAGCGAGCAGGACTGTGAACATCCTTCACTAGCTCCTTTATTTTTTCCCTCAACATGGGCTACACTACCCATATATAATCTACTAAGAGCATCGGCCACAACATTTGCCTTTCAAGGATGATAATACACACTTGTAGCATAATCCTCAAGGAACTCAAGCCATCTCCTCTAGCGAAGATTCAACTCTTTCTTGGTGAAGACATACTGAAGGCTCTTATAATCGGCGAACACATCTACATGAACACCATACAAGTAGTGTCTCCATATTTTGAGTGCAAACACCACTACTGCAAGCTTAAGGTCATGAGTTGGATAGTTCTTCTCATTCACCTTAAGCTTTCTAGAGGCATAAGATATAACCTTATCTCATTGCATCAACACACAACCAAGGCCAACTCTGGAATCATCGCAGTAGATCACATAACCATATGAACCCTCTGTTAGAGTCAAGAGAGGAGCTATAGTCAATCTAGTTTTCAATTGTGCGAATCTTTTATCACAATCGTCTGACCATTGGAACTTGACCATCTTCTGAGTAAACCTAGTCAATAGTGAGGCTATGGATGAAAATCCTTCCACGAACCTTCTGTAATAAACTGCTAGACCTAAGAAACTTCTGATATCTATAACAGAGGTAGGTCTTGGCCATTGTTTCACTGCTTCTATCTTTTGTGAATCTACGCGGATCCCTTCGCTAGATACAATGTGACAAAGGAAAGCAACGATTGCAACCAAAACCCACATTTACTAAACTTAGAGAATAATTGGAGATCTTTGAGAGTCTTCAGAACAACTCTCAAATTACTTGCATGTTCTTCCTCACTCCTCCAGTAAATAAGGATATAATCAATGAAGACATAATGAACAAGTCTAAGTACTGTTTGAACACTCTATTCATCAAATCCATGAAAGTTGCCGGAGCATTGGTTAGTCCAAACGACATAACTACAAATTCATAATGACCATACCGAGTTTTGAATGCTGTTTTCGGAATGTCACTATCTCTGACTATTAGCTGATGATAACCTGATCTGAGGTCTATCGTTGAGAAATGACTAGCACCCTGAAGTTGGTCACACAAGTCATGAATCTTGGGGATGGGATACTTATTCTTGATTGTGACCTTGTTCAACTGTCTATAGTCAATACACATTCTGAGAAAACCATCTTTCTTCTTTACGAACAATACTGTTGCACCCCATGGTGAAATACTAGTTCTGATGAAACCCTTATCTAGAAGGTCTTTCAACTGCTCTTTCAATTCCTTAATCTCTACTGGAGCCATTCTGTAAGGAGGAATAGCAATAGGCTGGGTATCTGGAAGGAGATCAATTCCAAAGTCAATTTCCCTTTTGGAAGGGACTTAGGGAAGATCTTCAGAGAATTCACAAACTACTGGAACTGACTAAAGAGTTGGGGTTTCAAGTCTAGAATCCTTAACCCAAATTAGATGATAGAGATAACCCTTAGATATCATCTTTCTGGCCTTAAAGTTAAGAAACAAATCGACCCATAGGCGCTAAGCTACTACCATTCTATTCTAAGATTGGTTCGTCTTGAAACTGAAAACGAACAATCCTAGTTCTACAATCGACCGAGGCATAACATGAGTGTAACCAATCCATGAGTAAAACGACATCGAAGTCTACCATTTCTTACTCTACTAGATCTACTGAGGTGACTTTTTGAGATACTGTGACAGGGTAATTTCTGCATACCCGTCTAGCTGTAACTGGGTCACCGACTGGAGTAGAGACGGAGAAAGGTACTGAGGGAGTTTCTAGACTAACACTAAATTGGACATCCAAACTGAGTTACAAACGACAAAGTAATGTCTGTTGTCTTTCCACTGAGTGAACCATATGTGAGTCACATCCTTGAGTTTGTAGGATGCAAATCTCACCTATCACTACGAGTTACTGACATCACACCAACTAGTTTCTTGACCTTATCAATGAACTTCTGTGTGACGTTACCAACTTGTGACCCTAAAAACTTAAGCGGATTCATCCTAACCAGATCATAATTTCTGCATTGTTCTGGTTGGTCATACTCTGAGCCAAAAGCTAAATTGGAATTCTAAAACTCTGCATTTGAACTTCCATATCTTGTACTAGAGTAACTGCGTTAGCATTGCGTGTAATAGTATTCCATGCCTAATCTCTATGAGAAGGCTTGATCTTAAGCGCATAATGATGAATTAGAAAGAAGATCATACCAACACACGATAAGATTATCAAGATAGTGAAGTTTTCCTCAAACACTTCATAGCCTCCCTAACATTAGATGTGGTGCACTTCATATCCATGAAAAGGAATATACTTAGTACGGCTTTTAAGACATCTTAGGACTCTTGAACTCAGTGCTCTTATACCAAGTTTTGTCAGGCCTCGAGCTACCCCCGAGACGCGGACACGGAACCTAGGACCACAAGTGATCCCAAGCTAACACTGTTAGCATGATCATTAGCATACTAGTGAGAATAAATTGTTGCGGAATCTAAATCATACTTAAAATTAAAATATGGTGAATACCCATAATCTATAACTGAGATACTTGAAAAAAATGAGTTTAATACAAAAGAAATATTAACTCAATACTAAGCTGAATCTCACTATGTCGGAAAATAGCCTCTAAACTAGACTTGAAATACTTGGACAAGCCTCAACCAGATCTAGCAAAAACTGAAACTAAATGACTAAAGACTGAAATGACACTCATGAATGTTGTCCTCAGAAAATGAGGACTCACTACTGAATCTGCTGAACTGGAGATCAGGAAATCGATCAATGCATGATCTGGATGCTGAGAACCTGAACCTACATCACGAGAAGATGTAGCGCACGTATGTGTCAGTACTTGAAAGTTACTGAGAATGTAGGATAGAGTATAGCTGAAATAAAACATAACTATACAAGCACAAAAACAAGTATATTAATCTGAATGTGATGTGCTGATTTCTGAGCTAACTGGATGCAATGACCAATTTATAACATGCTGAAGCTGAATATTGAATATAATGATAAATGGTCAATGCTGAGAGTCTGACTGAACTTTGGGAGCTACTAATAGTTGATTATAAAACCACTTGAGCTAAATGTGGAGCCCGATGTATTCGCACCATCGAGAGGACCCAATATACCCTGCTAAAGGTATAAAGGCATGCTGGCGTAATCACTAAACTGAGAATGCAACAATTAATCTAGTAATAATGCATTTATAAATGAGGCATGTATATCTGAAGTGTCTGAAATATATGACCTAGCATGTGTAATTAATGAACTAAAGAAATACAATGCTAGGAATCTGAAATTCATGCGATAATCTGAGTTATAATATGATAATCTGATTTGGAACATATATTTAATAAATTCATGAAGTTATATAAAATTTCTAGAAACTCTAGATTAAATCATGATAAGAGAATCAAGAACTAACTGAAAACTAGGGACCTAAGTGGTGAAAGGAACCCACTAATGAAATCCCACATGCCTGGTGATGAACTCCACGGAAAAATACCTAAGTTTCAGGGCTGGAACTGCTGGAGCTTGTGGCGTTCTTGAACTAGAATTCTTGAGCTTTTTTCTCCTCTCTTGCTCCTATTTTTCTACGTTTTGATGTAATGATTTGACTTGGATATGTTTTAATTATGTTTCTAGGCTTAAACAGACTAAAATTTGATGATTTAGGGTAAAAACAACGTAACTTAGGGTTTAAGAGGAGTGGGAAAGGTCAAAAAGATCCCTGGGAAGGTTGTTGTCGAGCCTCACGACGGCCAGGACAGACGGTCTGTCGTGCGCCCGATGCCCCGTCGTGAGGTCGTGTTCGACATGCCTTTACTAAAATGAGCATAATTTTTTACATTGAGGTCTGATTTTAGCAAGGTCGGTTGCTATGGAAATATAATTCAACTATATCTGTGGGTAAGTCATGGGAGACCTAATTCATTTTGTGCTAAGAGTTATGATCATTTTAAGTTTACCCAACAGCAATTCCCCTTAACTAGCTGCAAAATATCCCCCTACGGTCAGACCTACGGACCGTAGGTCTAACTACGAACCATGATGGTCATACATAGCTCTTGTAAGAGAGTAGTTGAAGGGCTTCTTGACCGACGGTCACGGACTACGGACTGTCGTTTGACCGTAAGTTCGTCCATCGTCCAAGACTTAACCAATTTTTCTATGATGAAATTTTTGGGAGTTTTTGATCCCATCGACAATTGTGTAGGACAGATTGTGGTTCAGGCTATGGTTCGTTGATGCCACCGTTCGTAGCATCTGCAGATTTTTCTGAAAAAATAATTTTTGGTCTATTTTTGCTACGGGGTATTACAGGATCACATATTAACATATCTTTCATTATTCAAGAAAAGGGATTTAGGTTTTCCGAATCAAGACAAAACATTTATCATATCCTTTATACAATATCATTTAAGTACAAAGTAGAGAGACTAAGTCTACCACAAATATACCCTATCAACACATATGGAAACTCACATAGTCTACCATATTCACATACAATCGTTCAAGAAAAACATGATTTAACCTCACACATTCATACACATTATCATCACATAAGACACCTCTTAGCTTTCTATAATCATATACTATCACATAAAGAAGAATCATAACATTATTATTTAGAGAAGATTAGATAAGCATTACAAGAGTACTTCTCATAAATATCTACAAATTATACCTTCATATAAGCCCTAGCATGATACTCTACAATTTGAATAAATAATGGCGACAAGGCTATGATAATCACATTATCAACACATAAACACGGCCACTATAAGTGGACCATACCAATAAATACAATTCATTCGAAATTATACATCAATTCTACACAATATAGAGAGATCTAGTCCACTTACGACCTTTCTATCATCATCATCAACATTTCATAGGAATTTCAATTAATTCAATTCACAAAGGCTCTTAAAAATAATCATAACCACAAATCTAAAAAAACAACCCAACAATACGAATGATTCAACAATATACAATATTATTTTCATTAACTAAGCCAGCTTATATACAATTCAATCATAGTCTATACACAATAAAATAGTCCAATACAGTCAACACATGAATTCACTAGTATCAAGTGATGATCAAATCACCCATATTATAGCCAAATTTAGAGGATTAGAGAAGGTCAAGGGATCATAGATATTTTCATTGGAAAATATCAAATATACATCAATAACATAATATATTAATGTTTGAAAAAGTTTCATGCAACAAGCCATGATTTAAAGTAGAAATCAAACTTTTTCAATAAACTTTGAAATCTTAAAAATCACTTTGAAAGTGGCTCTAAGGTGATAGAAAGCATTATATAAAAAGATCTCTTACCTTATTAGAAGTATCCAAAGATAGTTGAAGAAAATCCATTGAAATCCATCATCTACACTCCTTCTTCACCTTGAACTTTCATGGAGGTTTTTGGATAGAATTTGGGACGGAAAGGTTTTTTACTTAGGTGTTAGGGTATAAATGAGAGTTAAATCACTTTAATAGTCTTAAAATACCCAAATACAACTAATACAACGGTCCTACTAATAAATTATATTTGTGGTGAATTTCCCAAAACACCCCAAGCCAAGCCATGTTGAAGGCAAAAATGTTGGCTGAAACGATACCCTAGAAATAATAGACCTACATCTTATCTACGTTCTGTCGATGGTGCTTCGTAAGTTTATTTAGATTCTAAAAGACAGGAAGACTTTCAGGCTCCATCAACACCCCAAGTCGACAATCCATTGTTTGAATGACTGGTGGTTATTTGTGTCGTCATTTGGCACTGCATGCAAGCTTTTAGGCAGATTCAAGCCTTGAGTTGGGGTTCTCCTCTAGGCCCTTTGTGGGTTCTAGGTTGAGTCATACCGGACGTTAAAACAATAAACATGTACATCTGGGCCTTACGAATCTCCCCTATCAATTTCGACATCAAAAGAGTCACGTCACATGCAAAGGCACACTAGAACACATGCAAGCACATAAGGACTAGTCGTCAAACGTCTTGGTCATTCGTTGACGTTTGACTTCAAACTCAATAAGAATGATTTCAAACTCATATGCACATTTATTACAATATTTAAAATACTTTTATGATTAAGTGGAGCTCAGGATAAGCCTAGGGTCGTCACATTCTCCCCCACTTGGAAATATCCGTCCTCGAATGACACTTAAACGCCTTAAAAGGAAAATAACCAAAGAAACATCCCACGTTAAAGCATATAATATGAGAAACCATACACACATCAAGGAGGAACAACACTCCACATAAAAGACGTCAAACCACTTTATGCAATTCAAGAAAATAGAACTACATGTATCAACTCCTTATGCATCATTCTTTACTATTTCTCATGTTATATGAGGAATTCCCTTCTCATAGTTACATCATGCCTATTTAATCATTAATAACCGCATCATGCAATTTTTCATCGAAGCATATCAATGCAACAATATCAATAAGGCACATTTAAGCAATTTTTCTCATGAAGGATCAACATGCAACTTTCTAAACAACATAATGGCATGCTCAACAAATCAACCTCATCTAACAAATTACGTATGTTCACTATTTTACCTCATGAAGTAATTCGACAATCTACACTAAATTCACATGAACAAGAGGAAACACCATGTATGAAAACCCATTTCCTCATTAAACGAAACGTCAACTAAAACAAACTTATCATAAGGAGAATATTTGGAAACTCATTTTTCATAATGGACTACAACAAAAATCAAGTTACTCGGAACTCTTAGTTTTAGGATTGAATAAGCACATAAGGAAACGATAAGGATATCTCACACCCAACTTCCTTACTATTCCCTTTTCTCTCCCACATAGGAGAAACTAATCTAAGCTCAGCATAAGCACATTACAAGGATCTCCTTACAAATACCAATCTACATTCTCTCAAAATCAGTAAACCTCATGAATAACATCCCTTTCTAGTAAAAACTCACCTTTACTCTTTTAACAAAACCTTCTGCCTTACTAAGGTCGGATATAAACAACTTCAAACCATCTCGACAACCACTACTCCGCAATGTAACATTCTACTTCACAACTTCTTCGACCAATACTCCCATTCATAATGTAGCTTAACCCGTCAAAGATCTTCAAGACAACCTTCCATATCCCATATCACAAGTCACACTCAATCTTCTTCTCTCGCTCAACCCAAACTTCTCCAACGTCACAATCTAAGGACCATGATAGAATAAACAAGGGAAAGACATCATACAACAAAGCTCTTAGGCACGATTAGAATAATGAAGAAGTTAAACTTTCCTAGCACCCAACATGTTCCTATTCATAGTACGGTGCACTTCACATTATGAATAAGACTCTACTAGATGTGGTTTTTCAGACAACTAATACTCTACCGAAACTTATGCTATTATACAAGTTCTGCAACGGTCCAAAGGTACCCCTTGGAGGTTACTGGAGAATAAGACAAAGGGAAGTCCCACAGAAGACTCTTGTATATACCCACAAAGGATATCATATTATCATAACTTAAAATTTCTCTTATTTCACACACATAGCCATAATTGTCATCACATAATCAAAGCATGCTAAGTTCACCATCACACTTACTCATCAAACCATGAAAACATAATAAGCATCAAAACTCACCTTTTCTCACTTAAGCATAGATAAACGATCTCATTCAAGCAATCACATCTAAATGACTGTAGGAAAAGAATACATAAGAGAGAGATATTATAAAGTTAAGTTCTATGGCACTACATGAGAATGATAATTAAGGAAAAATCTATCGTCTTGTAGACTTCTGTAACATTTGATGTGTCGCGACTCAACACCAATGATATGATACTCTACTACACGTGGCAATATGAGACTTTTAGAACCTAAAACAACTTTGACAAACCTAATGCTGTGATACTACATTTGTCACATCCTGAGGAACACCCCCTAGAAGTAACATAGCGTACTTGACCTCTGAGAGTTCTTACACCGGCCAATAGTTATCATTCATTGCATTGTCATAGTTAATTTAGCGAAAAATTTAAAACTTTTCATAGAACATCATATGCTAGAAACTTCACATCATATATACATAAAATATCATAAGTACATATTTAGACCTTAAGTCTCTTTGTCATCATACCACAACATCATTAGAGTACATTAGGGACATGGCCCTTTTAACATAATACACAAGTACAATAAAAATTGACTTTATAGTAAGCTAAACATTAAGACATCCTTGGACATAAGGATTCCTTTCTATGAGCTTTGGAATAACATATCATGCTCCTCAATTGTATAAACATCCTTTGAGCATCCATAATATACTCTTTGTGTATAAACTAGAGAAGAACGGATTTAGAACAAGAATGTACTAAGTATGACAACAATCCAAAAACTTACATTAGAAAGGGACATTTTAGTCGAAAACCATACATGATGCCTTTTTATGAAATCTTTATAAAACCTTGATTGACTAGCATTTATATCATTCACATACATCATATAGGAATTTTAACGTCGAAACATCATATAAAAATCACATATAGACTTTAAGCCACATATTAGAGCATTTTACAGTAAGCTTCTCACACATTACAGTGAACTACTTTACTTTTACAATGAACTTCTTTCATTCCAACTTCTTAACTTTTCCATGTAATCCTTATAGTAATGCTTGGTGAAATATATCAAGAATGTCCCATAACACTAATCATGTTCAAACTTCACTTTAAGACCACAAAGAAACCATACATACAACCCTTTAACTCAACTCATGCATTTATAGAACCATTTCATAAACATGGACCACACTTTACATATCATGAAAATCATTACATGATTTAGACACTTAACGTATTGTCATGTAATAGAACCATAAGAATATACACAAGCATTATAACACAATCCTAGGACTCCCTTAGATATATACTTGTGAAATGTCTAGGTGGGTTCATTACTTCCATATATCCTTAGTATCTTTCCTTAGGTCATCCAATTTATGGTCCTTAGTAATTTACATCCATTTTGTATTTTACATGTGGGAAGCTAAGCATTAACTAACACTATGTAAATGGTTCCTAAACATGAAATCTGGTGTTGTATAGACTTACACTAATTGAAGGTGTTCCTACCTAGCAAAGGTATAACATTAACACATGCTTGCATACTAGTGGATTCACTTACTAGATCCTATGTGGAAATCATAGTTATGGAGCTTAGAGGCATATATATATATATGAAAACCCTCTTTATGCAAAATGTTGCATTATGACTATTAACTTTTGAAAACCCTCTTTATGCCTATTAAGACATTGTATTTAATTACCTCATGAGGATTATGGTGTCATACATCCTAAAAGGACAAGGGACACCCTTCACTTCAAGTTCACTCGGATCTAAGCTAAGTTTCCTTTATCAAAAAGCCCTTATTAACTTTAATTTATAAAACATAGGTTTTAGAATATTCACTCCCCATATGATTATATCATAGGTTATAGATGAGAAGTCCTTTCACCAACCTATATACTGTGAGAAAACTTTTCACATGGACATAGCATATTCAAGAACCTATCTAGTTTAGGGTACTCTTGAGAACACCTATCAAGAGCCCCTCTATTTACTAGATCATCATACATATGTGTACCTTTTTTCATGTAAGTAAACCTTTCACATAACACCTTTAGACCGCACATGTTTGTACTATTTCATTCATGCATAAGTGAAACAATTGTAACTATATGAGCCATGATTTCATATAAATACATTTAGACACTAAGTATACTCATACTTCACATACCGTTACATTACATGCATAGTAGTAGACATATAGTGAATATGAGATCAATCGTTTCATTAAACACTATGAACAAATACTATATTGCAAGAACTCATAATGTGTGTGTGTGTGTACATTGGTCAACCTGATCACATAATGGCTATAAACAACACATTATGGCATCTACCCTCTTAAGAACAAATTACACTTTCAAGCCTAGACCAGATAACACATAATTTCATAGGAGACAAGCCATGTTTCCTTATTACACTTAAGACTCCTAACTTTTTGCGCTCATAAATTCACATAGGGGTAGAAAGGTAGGGGTGATCATTTCTTAATATTTAATTATTGGAATAACCTACACATAACCTTTACATAATATTTCTCATGCTCATCACAATAGTAGCATAACGTAGATTCACAACTTGAATACAAGACTAGGTAGAACTTACATATAAAGTGATCATAATAATCACACATTCATATATTAATCAATTTTCCTCAAGGACATGGTCAAAACATATATAATGAAAAAACAAAGTAAACACCGCCACCATAAGTGGACCATACCACAAAATGCCATACAAGTCTTCATCAACAATACTATAGAGAAGTAAAGAAGTAGAGTAGTAGAGCAATTCTTACAATTCCTTTAGTATTTGGTAATGATTGACCATTACAACTCTTTCATCAACAATTCAAGTATAGGGAAGTATCCAAAGTACCATAATCATTAAAAAATGATGTACAAGTGGGTACAAGATCATACTTTAATCCAATACGATCTATCACAAATACCCTAGCAAGGAGAGAGTTATAGATCATCAACAAATTTCCCTAGTCTTGTTAATCAATCATATTTCATCAATAATATACATTTAAGGCAGTAGGTAAAGAGATATAAAATTATAGGTAAATGATGCTTCATTAATCCTAGAGTACAAAGTAAAACATATACATTACACTATCGAGTCTATAAGCTACAAGGACCTAAATCAATCATTACCAATTCAATTGTTAACTATTTATATTTTGTCAATATTACACTTATATGAAGTAGCTAGATTAATTCACGATAATTGATTCACAAAACAACCATCCTAACGTCAAGATCACAAGTTACTACATGCTAGACTAGAAGAACCTTGATCTATTCATACCATGCCTTCTTTAATTTGATCATAAAAGATTTATACCCACAATTCAACCATAATATTAACCTAAAGGCACTAGTTATAATCATCATAACATAATTGAATTCAACATTCATTCCTTATAAAGGCAATGTAACAATGAGCACATATAGACATAGGCTAGTCATGATCAAATTTTCATACACTGATCCAATTGGATTGTTCATGAACAATTCATCATCAATATGCATAAAAAACATTATGCATGATCAATTCAAAGCAATAAAATCACAATCCAACCATTAAGAAGACAAGATCAAATTCACATGCAATGGCTAAATCGAGTTTGGGAAGAGACATGGGTTCATCATGCAATTGGAATGAACTTCACGTTATTTACAATACATTATCATCAATTTATCATGATTAAGATTTTGAAAACGTTATTATAACGAACCTATGGCTATATTGAAGAAGAATTGATTTGTTCATACATTCACTTTCAAAACTCTTAGATTAACTCTCCAAGTGAAAGGTTACTTAAAAATGAAGAATCACCATACCTTAATATGTCAGAAAACCTCTTAAACCTTATCAAGAATCCATGGAAATCGAAGATCCAAGCTGTTCCTGAGCTTTACCTTCAATCGAGGTTTCTAGAGAGAATTGGTTTTGGAGGAAAAGTAGATTTTGATTGAATTGGATACGGAATGGGTTGATCACGTTTTTGATCCCTTAATTACACCCAAGAATAGCTAAACAAAACAAGTAGGGTAAGATTGGACGTGGGGTGAATTTACCATTCACCCCTTTAATAAAACAGAGAGCAGGCAGTGAAAAAGGCCCGCATCGACGAACCCAACGATGGGGCGTTGGTCCATCAACGGACCGTTTTGTGCCCTGCGTTATTTAGGTCTGAGGCTATCATGTAGATAAGTCTTCACGAGGCTAAGTTACCATCGACGCCTCCCCACCGAAAGGGTTCCAATCAACCAATAAGGCGTCATTAGAGCTTGTCAATTGACACTGCCAATGCATTTTCTCGACAACCTTTGGGTATTTCTTGTGGGCCCTTTTATGGGCCGCTTGGGAATTCTTACCCTGGAGTTTCCAAAGTAAATATGAACGTTAACAATTCAAGGACCTTCCACATTATTTCCACCTAAAAAAATTACACGTAAAACATCCACACATGGTAGGCACCATCAAGACACACATGAATGTCTCAAGGGCTAACTTTCGAACGTCTTGGATGTTCTTGGACGTTTGACCTCAAAACCTCATCAAACTCAAAGAAATGCCTATAAACATCATATTTAATGATATAAAGACCACATAAGCTCATGAAACATATAATCACATTAAAAACACATAAGGCCCCTTAGGTGACTATTCGTCGAACGTCTTGGTCGTCCATTGAATTTTAATTCCAAATGACTTCAAATCACCCAAGCATACTTTAAAGAACTGTATTAGCATTTAGCGAACTTACAGGCACAAAAAAGGCACTGGAAACTCTAACACATTTTGGGGGTCTTACAACTAGGGTTACCACTCAATGGTCAATAATTATAGCTCAATGACTTTCTTAGAGATGGTTTCATGTCGTTCTAAAAAACCTATCACTAAGTCCATCATTTACAAGAGAAGGATATAATTATGTCTTTCAACTTCAAGTATATCATAATCTTATTTCTATATTCAAGGTTTTGAATTATTCATTCTTAGAAGGTTAGTATCTTAAGTCTACCGATCCTAGACATTCATTAATCAATCATTCATACACATTCACGACAAGGGTGGTTTAGACTATCATGTAAGCGGATCACATATTCACGTATCTTTCATCTATGAAACTGAGGGCTTATGTTTACCAAATCAATACACAACATTCATCATCTACTTTATACGATATAGTTTATGTACCATGTAGGGACACTACATCTACCACCCAAGATACCCTATCAACACATATACAAACTCATCATAGTAAATCATACTCAGATACAAACATTTCAAGGAAAACATGTTTAAACCTCAAAAGTTCATATGCATTATAATATAAGAAATCTATTAGTGTTCTATCATCATATAGCATCACTTAACGAAGAATCATAACATTAGAATTCATATGAGATAACATAAGCATTACAAGAGTACTTAACATAAACATCTACACATCATACATTCATATAAGTCCTAGCATGATATTACTACAATTTGAATAAATAATGCCGACAAGGTCATGTTCATCACATACTCAATACGTAATGACCACCATCAATATAATTCATTATCAATTCTAAACAGTATAGAAAGATCATTTCAATAATTTCAATTCACAAAGGCTCTTACTAATAGTAATAACAACAATCCTAAAACAACAATCCAACAACAAAAATGATTCAATAATATAAAATATGGTTATCATCAAACTAAGGCAGCTTGTGAACAATTCAATGATAATCCATACATAATTCAATAACCCAATACAATCTGCACATGAATTCACTAGTATCAAGTGATCATCAAATCACACATAATATAGCACAATTTATAGTATTGCATAATTTCAAGGGTTCAAAGATATTTTCATTGTGAGCATAAATTATACATCAATAACATCATATATTAATGTTTGAAATGTTTCATGCAAGAACCCATGAATTAGAGTATAAATTGGACTGTTTCATCAACTTTGAAATATCTGAAATCACTTTGAAATAAGCTCTATGGTGATATAAAGTCATAGATAAATAACTCTCACACCTAAATAGAAGTACCCAAATAAAATTGAAGAAGAAAATCCGTTGAAATCCATCATCCAATCTCCGTCTTCACCTTGAACTTTCATGGAGATTTTGGGAGATCATTTGGGAGGGAAAGGGTTTTGACTTAGGCGTTAGGGTCTAAATGAGAGTTAAATTACTTTAATACTATTAAAATACCTAAATACACATAAAACTACAATCCTCCTCATTTTTTATACTTGGGGTGAACTTTCAAAAACACCTTAAGCAAACGATGGACCATTGTTTGATCGATATGCGATATATGGTGCTTATTAGTTTGATTAATAGGCTTTAAGAGTTGCTGACCGTCAGGATCCATCGACGCCCCAAGTGTACGAGACTTCGTTTTAATGATAGGACATTGTTTGGCACTACATGCAGGCTACCATGCAGCTTCATGCCTTTAGTTGGGTTCCAACTCTAAGTCTTATTTTGTGTCCTAGGTGGAGCCGTACCGAGATGTAAAACTTATAATCATGCACATATACGTGTTCGGAACCTCCCCTATATATTTCGACACCGAACAAGACACAAAACAAGAAAAGGAACACTAAAACACTTGCAAGAACATGACTACTAGTCGTCGAACGTCATGATCGTTCCTTGACTATTGATTGGAAACTCAAATGGAATGACTTCAAAAATTCAAATTCACATTTATTGAGCTATTTAACAGACCTTAAAGAACAAGTACACCTTTATATAAGCCTAGTTTATTTTTAGGGTCATCACAGTTTATCAACCATTTCATCTGTTTTGACAAAGTTGACTCAGAAAAGGTGAAATTTCAATTGTTTGAATCATGGTGAGAAAATCTTTAAGGAATTGAAAGAATAGGTTGAGAACTGTCCCGATTTAACTTTACCAAAAGGTACTCAAGGTTTTGTGTTGTATTGTCATGCATCTAGAGTTGGCTTGGGTTGTGTTTTAATGTAGAATGATAAAGTTATAGCTTATGCATCCAGACACTTCGAAGTTCACGAGGAGATATACCCACCTTATTACTTAGAATTGGTTGTTGTAGAATTCTTTTTGAAGATATGGTGTCATTATTTGTATGGTGTTTGTGTTGATATATCCATCGATCGTAAGAGCCTTCAGTATGTTTTAACATAAAAATATCTTAATCGTAGACAAAAGAGATGGTTAGAATTACTAAGGTTTTATCACATAAGTATTATTCACCACTCAAGTAAGGCTAATGTTGTTGATGATGCCTTGAGTAGGCTGTGTATGAGTAGTACCGCCCATGTTGAGGAAGAAAAGAGAGAGTTAGCAAAAGATGTGCATAGCCACACTAAAGAGTCCCACTTATGGATTGCACAGAATTACAAAGAGTGGTAAGGAATAGGATGATCACTAATATTAGTAGTTGAAGAAAAACAAGATCAAGATTCAGTTTTTCTTGAGTCAAAGGAAAATGTTCGAAAGCAAAAAGTATTAGCATTTGAACAAGGGGGAAATAATGTATTGAGATATCAAGGTAGAGTGTGTATACATATAGTGGATGGACTCCAAGAGATGATAATAATGAACTCGTAGATCCATATATTCCTTTAATATGGGTTCTACAACAATGTATCGCGATTTGAAAGACTTATATTTATGGAATAGCATAAAGAAGGGTTTTACTGAATTTTTTGCTAAGTGTCCAAGTTGCCAGCAAGTCAAAGTTGAGCACCAAAGGCCGGGTGGTATGGTCCAGAATATAAAACATCCAGTATGGAAGTGGGACTTGATAAATACAGAGTTCATCACAAGTTTACGAAGGTCTCGCAGACAATATGATTTTACTTTGATGTTTGTCGACAGAATGATAAAATAAACCCATTTTCTATCAGTTAAGACTACCTATTCAACATAAGATTATGCAACGTAATATATTGAGGAGGTGGTAGGATTTCATAGAGTGTCAGTCTTTTTTATTTCGTACATAGTTGATCTTAAGCACTACCTTTCATCCTCAAGGGCTTGTGTAGTTGATTTCAAACAAAATTTGTATAATACCTATCTTTTATTGAATTTTCTTACAACAACAGTTATCTACCTATCATCCAAAAGGATACTTGTAAAGATCTTTGTGGGAGAAGATGGAGATCTCCATTGGATGGTGTCAAGCTGGTGAAGTATGGTTGATAGGAGAAAATTTAGTTCGCCATGCTATGGAGAAGAAGAAAGTGATCCAAGAAATGTTGAAAACAACACAGATTTGTCAAAAATCCTTCACAGATGTTTGTATAAGGACGATAGAGTTTGATGTAGATGATTGGGTGTATTTGAATCTTTAAACCATGAAGGGTGTTATGAGGTTAGGTAAGAAGGGGAAGCTTAGTCCCCGATATATTGGATCTTATTTCATAGCCAAGCGGATTGACAATGTAACTTCTGAGTTGGAGATACCACAAGAATTAGAAGCGTTCATCTGGTTTTTCACGTCTTTATGTTGAAGAAGTGCATGGATGATCCTTTATTGATCATTCTAGATGAATATATAAAGATGAATGATAGCTTATCTTATGAGGAGATTACTATTTACATCCTAGATAGCCATGTTCGCAAGTTTATAACGAAAGAGATATCATCAGTCAAGGTCCTTAGGAGGAACAAAATCATTGAAGAAGCTACTTGGAAAGAAGATTAGGAAATGAAGTAGACATAACCACATCTCCTTGAATTCGGAGATAATGAAGACCAGGTAACTAGTTTTCCTCATACTACTATGTAAATTATGAGTGAGCATGTTCTTTGTTTGCAATTGCCTTTGAGATGTTTGAACCAGATGTTACCACCCTTATGTTAGTAAGAGAATCTCATTCAAGGAATAATGTTTCCGAGGTATTGTAAAATCTAGCAACTAAAGAGAACTATAAGGAAGTTTAAAATCTGAAATAGTTATTCTTGGAAAGTATTTGTGTAAATCTAGAAAATTGCAAGTAAGTTAAAGTTGAGATATTGTTCAACTTAAATCAGCAATCAATCCTACCTCAGGATTAGTTAGGTGTAGTTCCAAATATTGTATGAGAGTTCTTCGAATGATCTTTCCAATGACTCCAAGTTTGCGTGAATTTTAGTTTGTTTGATTAAGTTATGCCTTTTTGAAGTTGGGTTGTTGGATTAAGAAAATGTCCAATCTTAAATTTTAAGGGGTATTTTAGTATTTTCATTGCCATAATATACTAATCCATTTTAGGAGTTAATATTCATCAAATAAGATTTTAGTTAGTTTTGGAATTTGGAATTTCACGCTAGGAATAAGGAGAAAGGAGAAGACAAAAGTAGAAGAAACGGAAAGTTCATCGAGATCAATCAAGTAAGTTTGTGTTTTCACCAATGGTTTACTAATACATGGTAGGTGAGGATCCATACCGTTGGTATCGCTCTCCCACGTGCCAAGCATATTAATTTCAGTTTGGTTTCATCCTAAAAGAACATTGAATATTGATGATCTTGATATCTAATCAAGAATTAATTTATTATTCGTGAATTTGAAATAGTTGCATATTCATTGATTTTTGAAAATTCTACTCCACATCGCGGATCTAAGACGAGGTGTTATGCCTCAAAAATGTTTTCGAAAACAAAATTTAACCATGCCTCTGTGTTGCGGGACCACCTTCGTATTTTGAATTTTGTTCATTTCTCATGTTTAGCTATCTAATATTATTCGCAAACATCATGAAATCTCTCCAACCACATATTTTAATCCTTGTATCCATAATTCAATTCAAGATCAGTTAAGAGTGAAGTCAAGATAAGTTATGAGTCAAGTCAACAGTAGTTATTAAAGTTTTTGAAAGTCTTATACAAATGATTTATCTTTGTTTTAAGCCTCAAGTTTTGAGTTCATTAAAGAGTGAAGTTTGAATTTCTCTGTTTAAAGAAGTATATGTGACTATTTATTCCCAAAGAGCCTTCGGATTATTTTTCATAAAAGAGTAATAGCTTTCTAAATGAAGCAAGAAAGGAAACAGATATGTCCAAGATAACATTTGAGCTACGTTTTTTAGAACTCATCTCAAATCAGATATGAAGAATGTTTTCAAAACATAGGAGCTTGTATATAATTGGAGTAATATTGATCACCAAATTGGGCACCAGCATGAGTTCCCATAACTCATATCTCCATATAACCATATAGACACCATGGGTAGAAAAGGGTCATACATTTTAGGTCAATCCTTTTAATAATATACTAGTCGATACACTAAGTTGTTCAGGTGCTATACCATTGTGTAGGTTTAGGATGCGCTTGCATCTTTAGGTAGAGCGATACGCCATCAAGTTATTGTATTTTATATGCAATAGTTTATTGTATTTTCTCATACATTTGAGAGTTATGTTGTATCCTTGTTATATACATATAGTTGATATCTTATTTTTAAATAATATATTTTATATTGCATTTGTTTTAAATTGTCTTATATCGATATGAGTTCATTTAAGTATTAATGAGTTGAGTAGAGACAAGTGTAACATTTCAAAAATTCAACACTCTTAAAGCCTAAATATTATCCATGAGGTCTAAATAGGGTTTTAAGACCTATTTTAATGAATATAATTCATTTAAAAAGTCTAGGAACCAAAACGTACAAGAATGTCCATGACGTTCGGAAATAAGTTTTAAGATATACTAGCGTGCCTAAGACTACTTATGAGATATTAGAAGTCATAAATCCATGAAAATTGGTGGAAGGGTATTTCATATGTGTGTAAGATGGTTCTTTGTCGAAACGTTTGGGTATGACTCAACAAGAACCAACCAAGGGCCCTTGAGGAGGACCCTAGCACGTAGGAGGCAACACTGTCTGGGTAGTGTGCAACCACAAGTGGGCAAATGACAACATGTGTGCGGATCGACGGGGCATAGATTCCATTCGTTGAGCAAAACGTAGCGCGAATGTTGGAGCCCTTGCCTGCACAAGTCGCTGACAAAAATGACGGTTGTGCAGCACGGAAGGCACAATTCAGATCAGGGTTCCGTCTGTTAGGGTCAAATTTCTGCTTGTTTTAAACGTAGACTTAACTAATAAATTAAGGGGTTAGATAATTAGTTAGGGGTTTAAGCGAGACTAATGAAGTTAATTAAGACCACATATAAAGACTCTAACCCTCATTAGATTAAACACAACCCAAAAAAGAATTCCTCTTCCTTCTCTCTTCTTTCTCTCTCTATTGGATCAAACCACTGAATACTATCTAGGGGAAGGATTTGGGTATGTAAAGGGACGATTTTACCATAAAATCTTCATCAAACGTTCATGTATGGGAGCTAATTCACCTTTGAGACATCTTTTCTCAAATTGTTCCTTCAAAATTTTTTCAAAAGTTAGTTTTCATATGGTTCTTCTCAATCTAGAAAATTAGGTTATGACTGAATTGCTTATGTTTTCTATTGGATAATATGAATAGATTAAAATGATTTTCAACTTAATTATGGTATATCTTATCATTTGGTATTGTTTTTAGATTATGATCCTTAACCGTTAACCCCACGTTTGATATTGACATGAATTAAGTTGAAATATGTTCCATTGACTTGTTTATTGGTTGAATATCTATTAATTGTTGTTTTTATACTAATTATGAACAAATTAAAGAAAATTGTAGTTTTCATGCTAGTTATTGATATGATGATCTTGGTTAGAAAGTGAATTAACCTTAGTGCCTTATATTAAGCTATGATCTAGTATTAAATTGTGATGTAGTAATTATTCTAGCCTTGTTATCATGTTGATTATGTAATTACGCTTTATACATAAATTGGATTGAATTGAGGGTTTATGGTAAGACCTTGATGATGAACTATGAAGGAGACTTGGTAAGTCTTATGATTTTTAACATTCACTTTCAAATATGGTTAAATTGTGAGTAAGTCATGGTGTTATGTTGGAGTAAGCCTTGTGTTAGGATTGATAGAGTAGTATGATATTGAACTTAAATGTCTTGATTATGTGGTGAGGTTGATTACGGTGTATGTGTTATAAGGATGGTGATGACTATGAATGTGCATTATTATGATATGAAATGCTAATGTGCTAACCTATCTTATATGAATTGTAATGAAAGGACTTATAGTCATGCAATTCTTATGGATCTATTGATGATGAAGATTATACAAGGGGTTAGACCCTATGAACTAAACCAAGCTATGATTGATAATTAAGGTTGAAAGACAGTTCAAAAAGGGACACTAGATTAGCAACAAGTGAACTAGAGTGATGAGTGTCCCATCCCACATAGGGAAGGTAGGAGCACTAAACTACTCTTGAGATTGGACACTACAATGCATGGAGCATAAATAGGGTCCAAACTATACCTCCTAGTTCTTGAACTATGTTTCCCCTATAATATACTAGCTAGTGGATTCACGTAGTTGACATGTTTTATGTTTTGGTACTACCTTGGCAAGTAGTCCGCCTTACTTTGGTTTAGAATTTTATGACATCTAATTCCACACTAGCTCATGTGGTCTAGCTCATGTGGTCTATATCGGTTAGAGAAAGATGTTCTCAAAAGGCAAAATTAATTAAAACATTGAACTCTAACTAGCATAACCTTAGGTGTATATCTTAGACTAGGTATAGGTATTGGACTCCACCTAAGCATTGTACTAGTTAGGATTGATGGGAATCTTAGGAGGATGTTCTTATCTAGGTTTTTGCTTATAATAATATATGATATACATATGATGAACTTGCATATTCTTGATAATATATGTTTATTAGTTCATTTATGAATATGTGTTGGTCTATATTGTTAAAGTAAGATGAAATGTATATTTAAATGTCATGTTATGTGATGTATGATGTTAGTCACAATTCTTGTTGGATCACTTGATTGAGTAAGGTTAAGGGGATTTTCTTGGTCATTACACTTGTTTACTTGATAAGGGTTCATGGTAAATTGTCTTGCTATTGTTATAATGAAATGTACTCTTATTCATGATTATTGTTTAACATGATCTTGAATGTAGGGTTACTTGAGTATGTATCTACTTATATGGTATAAATGGTTGATTTGACAAGAAATGATGTTATAGTATGTGATGAACATGCCTATTAGTTAATAAATGTGAACTATTGATTGGTATGGTCTTGTTGATTGTGGATAAGGGATTTTAATGGATAAAATGCATACTTCATGAAATGTCATTTTTTTCTTAGCTTTTTTTCGAGAATGTGTGCATATGGTCTCATACATAGTACAAGTGGCGTACTAACCCCAGTTCTTCGTTTTTCCCAAACAGTTTGGGTTCCGGTCTTTGAAGACTACGACTTGAAGAAGACTTGGATATTCTCTACCATCCAAGTGGGTAGGTCCTCACTTTCCGAGGGCAATGCCAATATCTAGCTTATGTAGTTGTCTTGTTTTTCTAAGACTCTTATGTTTTCTCTAGTTTCCTTTGAGATGAGATAATATATATGACTATGTTCGATCTTATGTATATATATGTGCAATAAAAGTAGAAGGCTATGTAACCTTTCTATATGAAGGGTCTATGTATACTAGATATATATATATATATATTATGTGTATGTAAAGGTCTATGTAAACCTCAAAATAAAAGTAATAAAATGTTTTAAAATATTTGTTAAATTCGACTTATGAATGTGATGATGTAAGGTTACATATAGATGGTAAAATCGGATGTGACAAACTTGGTATCAGATTATGAGGTTGAATTATCTTAGATTCAATATCTTTCACAACCACGTCTATGTATGTTCGTGTTAAAAATTGTAAAGCGCGCCACACTTATGTATGGGAACTAAAATTATGCTTAGGAAATTCTCATTTCTGGGAAATTTTTATACCTTGCTATTAGAATATACTTATCGTATCATTTTGCATCTAATCCTATTGTTCTTCTTATAAGAAGAATTAACACCCGAAGGAATGTGGCACGAAGACTTATTGAGGAAATTTCCAATGCGGGATCTCCTCCCAATGCTGATAAAGTTCCTCCACTTGAAGAAGATGATAATGCGGAACAAGCTCTGGTCAATCCTCCCCCTTTGACGGATGAGAATATAAGGTCCACTCTTTTTCAAATGGACCAAAATATCGATACATAAGCACAAACCACCACGGCTCAATCCCATGCTATGACGGCCCAAGCCAACCGAGAGGTTGTACCCCGTCCTCATCACCGGGATGAACCCTCCTATCTTCTACAGGTCTAAGGTTGAGGAAAATCCACAAGAACCATCAATAAAGTATACAAGATACTATTGGCTGTGGGTTTGTCCACAAGTGAGAAGGCCGAATATTCCACTTATCAACTCAAGGATGTGGCTCAAGCTTGGTTTGTGCAATGGAGGGATAATAGTCCATTGAGAGGTGGTTCGGTCACTAGGGACATCTTCAAGAACGCTTTTGTAGATCGGTTCTTTCCTAGGGAGACGAGGAAAGATAAAGTGGTGGAGTTCATCATCTTTTGCCAATGAGGTATAAGTGTTCATGATTACTCTTTGAAATTCATAAAATTGTTGAATAATTTTACTTCTTTGGTTTCCAATCCTAGACTTGAAATGAGACTCTTTCTGACGGGGATGTCAGATGATTTGCAAGACGAGTGTCATTCGGCTATGCTACGTGACAACATGAACATTTTTCGTCTTATGGTGTATGCCAAGCATGTGGAAGAAGCAAGGTATAACAGATTGAGTAGAGATTCCAAAAGGGTTTTGATGGAGGTTCTTTAAAGAATTGGCTTGAGATACAAGACAAGCCTAGATTTAAGATGCGGGTTTCTAGTCATGTTCCTCACGGGTTTCCTAAATCTAGTGGTGATAGGGTTTGTAACACTTATTTTAAGAAAGGAAAAGGTATTAATTCATGAACTGATAAGACAACTTGTGGAAGTGTGGCAACAAGCACTATGGTGATTGCCTTAAAGAGATGGACCATTGTTTTGGTTATGGTAAAAGCGGGCATAAAGTTAGAAATTGCCCTTATGTGTGGGGTAAAGACAAGGGTAGTGGTCAAAATCAAGAAGTTGGTTCAAATGAGGCTCCAAAAAAGAATCGCTTCTATGTTCTCCGCTCTAGGATTGAGCAAGAGACTTCTCCTGACGTGGTGACCGGTATGTTGAAAGTCTTATCTATTGATGTTTATGTCTTACTTGATCCCGGTGCTACTTTATCTTTTGTTACTCCTCTAGTAGCCAAATGTTTTTATATTTCACCCGATATTTTGCATGAACCCTTTATAGAGTCTACTCTTGCAGGTGATTCAGTTCTTGCAAAAAGGATACATAGAAATTGTCCTATAATGTTGGACAATAGATTTTCTTATGCTTAAATAGTAGAACTCGATATTCTTGACTTTGATATTATATTGGGTATGGATTGGGTGCATGCTTGGTTTGCTTCTTTGATTTAAAGACGAGGGTAGTGAAGTTTGACTTTCCAAATGAACGCGTCGTAGAGTGGAAGGGGGGAAGCTCTATTCCTAGAGTTTGTATCATCTCTTGTCTAAAAGCACAAAATGATCTCTAAGATTTTCTATACCATATTGTAAGAGTCCAAGATCTAGACTCGAAATTCCTCCTATTGAGTCGGTCCCCGTAGTGAGTGAATTTCCAGATGTCTTTCCTAATAATCTTCCCGGTATTCCACAAAAATGGGAAATTAATCTTGGTATATTTAACAAATAAGGGTGAGCACATGCACCATTTGAGGTAGTGTTGCAAGTACTTAAGGAACATCAATTGTTTACCAAGTGTGGAAAATGTTAGATTTGGTTAAGTTTGGTGACATTTCTTGGTCATATCATCTCTAGTGATGGAGTTGAGGTTGATCAAATGAAAATGGAGGCGGTCAAAAATTGGCCTAGACCTTTGACTCCAACAAATATTAGGATTTTTTTAGGTTTAGTGGGTTATTATATGAGGTTTGTGGATTATTTTGCGTCTATTGAATCTCCCTTGACTACTTCGACCCAAAAGTGTAAGAAATTTGAGTGGTCGAAGGCATGTGAGAAAGATTCCAAATGATAAAAGATAGGCTTTGTGAGAAAGCTTCCAAATGATAAAAGATAGGCTTACATCCGCTCCGGTGTTGACCTTACCACAGGGTACAAAGTATTTTGTTGTGTATTGTGATGCATCACGAGTTGGCTTGGGGTTTGTGCTTATGCAACATTGGAAGGTGATAACCTATGCTTCTAGGAAACTTGAGGTACATGAGCAAAACTATCCAACTCATGCCCTCTTGTTGGCGGACATGATGTTTGCCTTGAAAATATGGAAGCATTGCTTGTATGGTGTTCATGTTTATGTCTTTACCGACCATAAGAGTCTCCAATATGTGTTTACCCAAAAGGAGTTAAATCTCCCACAAAGAAAGTGGTTAGAATTGTAGAAATATTATGACATCAGTGTCCTCTACCACCCCGGCTATAAAATTCAAGAAATTGTACTTGTCCTGTGAAGTGTATATTAGGTTTTAAGAATATGTATTGGGGTACACAGTCATCCCAATGCCCAATATTGAGTAATATTTGGTATGTTAGAGAATATTGGTTTAAGGGTGTTAGCCAATTTCTATGTATTAACAAGTAACTTAAAATACACTTTGATGTTCAAATGATCCAATATAAGATTGTTTAGGAATTGTACCTGCAGTAAAGTCCCTAAACTAAATTTTTTCCTTCTTAGCCCACACACATTAGGTACGAGTCATCCAAGTGTCAATCTTAGGTACCATAATACATGATCATTTAAAATGATCATGTAGATTAAGGATTGCCCAAGGACATAGTGAGGATACTTGGGAGAAGAAGTGCGCAGCAACACATGTGTTACCGGCCACGAGACCAAACGACCAAGCCAAACAAAATTCGGTTACGGCGGTAAGGGCCATTCACGCGTTGGGAAAAGCAACGTGGGGCCAAGCTTCCTAGCTAATCCTAGGATCTATCTAACTTACCTAACAAGTCAACTAACCTAGGACTAACTAAAATGAACTAACTAGTGTTCCCAAAATCCTAAGACCTAACCGGGTGACACTAGCCGAGTAACTAACTTAAGAAACATCCTAGTACCTAACCTAGAATGGTCTAAAGTGGTCGGTTATGGTCCTAGTGACTTAGGGGTGATTTAGTAATTACCCTAGGTCACTTAATTGATTAAATTAACAACTTAATTGAATAATTAAACGATCATGGTCAAAACCGAAACCCTTAGAAAATATTCAGAATTTGGCTAAGTCAAATGCTCTCATATTTTTAGTCAAATTAGGAGGGGCATTTTGGTAATTATCTAAGTGATTTATTTAATTCAGTTAGTTAGCCTAAATTTAATTAGTCAACATTCAGTTATTAATACTTAGACTGACATTTAACTAGGTAAGAAACTCACGTTTACAGTGAACAAACGTAAGAAAAACAGAAAATTCTCTTTAGGGGATTTCAAGGCAATTTTTCAAGATTTTTGTCCAAAGTATAGGGTTATCTTCATATGTTCAATTATAAAGTAAGGTATGGGTTTTCTCTCTATGATTCCTTTCCCAAGGAGGCTTTTCAAACGTTTTGAATTGAAGCAAATAGAAACTAGGGTTTTTCCCAATGAAATTGTCGAATTTTCATCTCCCTAGTTCTCCCTATTTCCAATTCTAATAGTTTGTATAATGCAAATATCGAGCATGATGTTGGCATGTGGTGTAATGATCTATTATGTGTAGGTTTCTGTGATTTTATAATATTGAATGAGACCTATAGGTTAGATCAGTATGATTAGAGTATTATTTACATGAGGTACGAAATGTTGTAATGCCTAATTGTGTTCGAGAAGATTAAATTGTTATAAGTCGTTTATGAAATTCAGTTTGTTGCTGAATGGAATGAAGGTTTCGATTAAAGTTAATTTAATTGGCTACTTATAATTTTGACAAATGTTTAGTGAAATTTTTGTTTATGCCAATAAATTGGCCAGCAATATAATTTCTAAAATATGTTATAGAATTAGCCAATGACTAAGCAATACTAATCTTATATGGCCAATGTAAATTATGTTGTTTCTTATAAGGCCAAATACATGTTAATATTGTCTTGACAAGATGTAACTCAATGAACTCATAACCTAGGGTATGTCAATGATTGGGACAAGTCCTAATATACCTTATCTAAATGAACATATGAACAGAGTAGCATATTGAACAAGTCCTTATAGCATTCATAAAGAATGGTACAAGGCTACAAAATAACATTGAACAAGACAACGTGAGTAATGAAATAACTAAAATCTAATTAGCTAAGAAATTGACCAAAATGGGGTTCTAGAGGAAGTGAGACAAGTCTCACTTGCACCTAAACAATTATGTTAAAGATACTCACATAAGAGGGTGATAGAAATCGTGAGACAAGTCTCATTCACACCATAATGGTAATGTAAGATTTAAATTTACATTCATCAAATATAGAAAGGGACTACCAATTATTTTTGAGGTAAGAACACCTCATAGTACAAGCAAGCTTCCATAATGTATGAGTCAACTCTAAAAGTTGTCAAGTATAAGAAATTGAGTTAAGCACCGATGGAATAGTAATGAGCTTATGCAAGCACATGTAAGACTCATGAGATGAGACTACCGCCTAGATGGATAAGGGTCTGCAAATTCTCCTAGTCTTTGAACTATGTCGCCAGCATAAGTTACTAGCTAGTGGATTCACCTAAGAAATCTAGGAAGTATTTGATTTCACTTTTGCTAGTGAACCACCTATTTTTAGTGTGGGGAAGACACTGGGTTTCATTTAGATAAAATGATCTATGTCGCTTAAAACTAATGATTTGTTTAATAAAGTAAGAAATAAAGAAAGAAAGAACTACGAATATGAGGGGTGTTCGGATAGGATGACCAAAGGGTGAGGTCAGACTATGTAATGATGTAAGTCATTCTTAATAATTGCGCAGAAAGATCCCAATAATAGTCATAAAATAATATCCTAAGTCAACCTAGTATTTTCAATGTGAACATGAGATCAAAGAAGAACAAATGTAAGTTCAAAGTGAACTAAGTAACCAAAAGCATAAGTATATCAAATCATCATCTTTGATAATAATGAAGTTTTAACTGTTATTAGCTTATGCCAATAAAGGGAGAAAAACATAATGACTCATCAGTTGAAGTATAAACATATGCACTAGCATCTTTATAATATGCAAATGATCAAATAATGGGCATAGCCAATAAAGATTGGCTTATAAATACTTCATGCCCAATTTAATAAGAATGGAAAGAATAACTTGTGAATAGGGTAGTGAAATCATTCCCCTAGTCTTTTGGATTGCTTACTTGATTCATTGTAGGAACGAGACTATAATGAATCTTTGCACTTATAAATAAAACATATGATCAAAGGAGATCATTGAACTACACAACAAAAAAAATAAAAGACCGAAAAATAAACTACGACTAGGAGAGGGAGCTCGCGGCCTAAGGGGGACAAAAAAATATTATTTTTTGCTTGACTAGTTCTAAATTATGTTCATGATTCCAAGATCTTACTTTCATATTGAAAATGAGTTGTGTTCTTTAAATGCATTAAAATATGTCATATTCATAATATGATTCATAAATAACGAATTAGGAAAGTGAAGTGACTTCACTTTCCAAGAATGACATGTTGCTATAGGAAGAGTTTTTCTTGATCATATATAGTCCTTATTTGTTTATGTGCATATATACATACTTAGTACAAGCGTTTAATAACCCAAATACAATTAGTATTTTTATAGGTGCAGGTCCTTGAAGAAGATCGAAGATCAGTTGAAGCTGTTTAGACTAGTACCTCCAGACATTGGTAGGTCCTCTTGAGTTCGAGGATGCCTACGCTTTATTCTCTTGCTTTAGTAGATTAGGCATAGCTAGTGGATGTTATCCCTTGTGTTTCCTTTCAAACATTTGTTCAAGCCTTTGTATGAATACCGGTTTGGCAACTATTAATGATATTATAAATTCTTCATTTCAATTGTTCAATCTGTTAATAGATGGTTTTAAATTTTGAGCTATTATCATATCACTCTTATACAAGAATTTTATGAAGTCTAAGTACACTTCAGTAAATCTAAAAAGTTTCAATGTTTATGCTAAATTTGACTGTATGATTGTGATAAAATCTAAGAAGAGGCTTGTTTGCGACCTTTGAGAGGCTAACGACGCCACTCTAATCTAGGGTCTAGAACCCGGGTGTGAAAAACTTGATATCAGATCATGAGGTTAAATTACCTAGGAACTATGTCTTATAACAACCACGTTGCGTAGTCTATAGCTTATTGTTTCGAAGTGCACCACAACCATGTCTTAGAGAATTAGTGATGTTAGGAATCTTCCCTTCTTCTACTCTTAATCGTGTTATGTAGAGTTTTGTCTTTTTTTTTTCATTTTAGCATCTAACTTCCTTCTTCTGTGTACATATAGAAAAATTAACAAAAGAAGAAACTCAGGCAGGAGAGTTGGAGAAGCAGCTGCTGGGGGAAACCAACCTCCTTTTTAAAGCACCAGCTACTGGAGTGCAAGTTCCTACAAACCTAGCTGCATTGACGGATGGATAAGTGAGAGCACCAGTAGTTCACATGGACCAAGCAATCACTGCTTAGGCACAGGCTATCACAGCCCAGGCCACTAGAGAGGGTGCTCCAGGAAGAACTCACATTTTAGCACTACGGCTAGCATACTGCGATATTTCACTAGTATGAATCCTCTAGTCTACTTGAACTCCATAACCAATAAGGATCCTCAGGAGTTTGTGGATGAGTTGAACAAGATTCTTTGTGCGATGGGTGTTAATGAAGAGGAGAAGGCTGAGTTGGTTGCATACCATCTCAAATATGTGTCATAGGTATGGTACAAGGTGTGGGTAGATAGCCGAGCACCAGGAGAAGTCCGCATCACTTGGGACATTCTCCAGACTGCATTCCTTGAGAGGTTCTTTCCCAAAGATCAAAGAGAGGATAAGTTTGAGGATTTCATCAACGTACGTCAGGAAGGTATGTAAGTCAAGGAATACTCTTTGGCGTTTGTTAAACCTTCCAAATATGCTTCTTTCGTCTTGTCCAGTAGCATGGAGGTTTGTGAATGGTGTATCGAAGGATATGGAGGAGGAATGTCTTGCAGGCATGTTTCATGATAACATTGACATTGCTAGGTTAATGGTACATGCACACCAGGTAGAGAAGAGTCATCGAAGGAAGAGAGGTCGAGAAGACAAGAAACTTAGGCCGTCGGATAAGGCTGATTCTAGCACTGAAAGGAGTTCGTTTGGAGTCCAGGATAGGCCCAATTTCAAGAAGGGGCACCATCCCTCAGGTAATCCTAGTCCTTCCGGGGACACTAATGCCTAAGGGGACAAGTATGGCCCCAAGAAGGGCAATGGTAGAAATACCCAGCATGATCGAATGTCATATGGTAAATGTGGCTATTTACATGGAGGTAAGTGCATGGTAGGTGTTAATGCCTTCTATGGGTGCTGCTACAGTGGGCATATGATCAGGGACTTCCCACATGTGAAGAATCAGGCCAAGGTAGATACACAGCCTCGGCCTAATCCTACTGCTACAGCCGATCCACCAAAGAGGAACATGTTCTATGCTTTGAAAGGTAGAGAATAGCAGGAGAAGTCAGCTGATGTGGTCACTTAACATGCATGTATGTTCTTTTCCTGTGTATGCATTGGTAGATCCAGGATGCACCTTATATTTTACTACTCCTTTAGTAGTTAGTAAATTTTACTTGCTTCCTGAGATATTGCATGAACCTTTTCTACCTAGTACTCCCACAGAAGACAACATTAGAGCTAAAAGAGTATGTAGAGTTCGCCCATAATTGTTCTTCATAGAGTTACCTATGCTGAGCTAATAGAATTAATCATTCTTGACTTTGATTTAATTTTGGGTATGGATTGGATATTTAAATGATATTCTACCATAGACTGTCGAAATAGAGTAGTAAGGTTTCAGTTTCCTAATGAGTTAGAGCTTGAATGGGTAGGGCGTAGTTCAAATCCAACAGGCAAAATAGTTTCCCATCATAAAGATAATAAGATGTTATCTAAGGGGTATTTATACCACTTAGAAAGAGTCAATGACATAGAACATGAAGTTCCTTCCATAAACTCTGCGTCCAGAGTGAATGAGTTTCAAGATGTCTTTATGGAGGATTTACCAGGAACCCCTCTTGAATGAGAAATTGACCTCGGTATTGACTTAGATCCCAACACCAAACTAATTTACATTCGTCCCTATAGAATGGCTCTAGCAGAACTCAAAGAGTTGAAGTTGCAGTTAAAAGATCTACTTGGTAAGGTCTTCATCCAGCTGAGCATAACCCCATGGGGTGCTCTAGTGTTGTTCGTTAAGAAAAATGATGGAACCCTTAGAATGTGTATCGATTATTGGCAACTCAACAAAGTCATTTTAAAGAACAAATGACCTCTTCCAAGAATTGATGATCTATTTGATTAGTTGGTTCAAGTTTAGTTTCTAAAATAGATCTCCGGTTAGGGTATCACCATCTTAGAGTGAGACAAGAGGATATTCCTAAGACTGCCTTTCATACTAGGAATGGTCATTACGAGTTTCTTGTCATGTCATTTGGTCTTACTAACGCACCAGCCGCATTTATGGACCTTACGAATAGGGTCTACCGTGAATACCTTGATTCTTTTATTATAGTATTCATAGATGACATACTCATATACTCTAAGACTAGAGAAGATCATGAATAACATTTGAGAATGACATCGCAATTACTCAGGGAACATCAATTGTATGCAAAATTTAGAAAATGTGAGTTTTGGGTGAGATCATTGACATTCCTTAGTAAGGTTGTGTCCGACAAGGGTGTAGAGGTTGATCAATGAAAGATTGAGTCGGTAAAGAACTGGCTGAGACCCCTTACTCCTACATACATCCGCAATTTCTTGAGTTTAGCTAGTTACTATCGTAGGTTTATTGAAGTCTTTTCCTCTATTGCTGCTCCATTGACAGCTTTAACAAAGAAGGAGGCGGAGTTTAAGTGGTCTGAAACATGGGAAAAGAGCTTCCAAGAGTTCAAAGACCGACTCACTTCATCCCCTGTTCTCAAATTGCCGAGGAGTAGTGAAGGGTAAGTGGTATATTATGATGCTTCCCGAGTAGGTTTGGGATGTTTTCTTATGCAGGCTGTAAAGGTGATTGCATTTGCATCAAGGCAGTTGAAAATCAACGAGAAAAATTACCCTATCCTTGATCTTGATTTATCTGTTGTGATATTTGCGTTAAAACATTGGAGATATTACTTATATGGTGTACATATTGACTGATTTACTGACCATAAAAGTCTTCAATATGTTTTTACTCAGAGAGAATGAAATCTTCGTAAGAGAAGATGGATAGAACTGTTCAAATATTATGATATGAGTGTCCACTATCATCCAGGTTAGTCCAATGTAGTGGCCGATGCTTTGAGCCGATTTAGCATGGTCAGTGTGTCTCATATTGATGATTACAGGAAGGAGATGGTTAAAGAAATACACAAATTGGCTAGGTTAGGTGTACAACTGGTAGATACACCAAGTGGGGGTGTTTCAATTCATTCAAGTTCTGAATCCTCATTTGTTGTAGATGTTAAATCTAAGCATCATCGCGACCAAGTACTCATGGAATTGAAAGACTCAGTGTTGAGTAAGATAAATGAACCATTCTCCCTAGGGGGGAGGGTGTGCTTATATACCACAGAAGATTGTGTATGCCAAATCTTGATAATGTGAGACCTAATATTATTGCAGAGGCTCATGGCTCTAGGTATTCCATTCATCCAAGTTCTACCAAGATGTATCATGATCTCAAGGAGATCTATTAGTGGGAAGGTATGAAGAGAGTTTTTTTATATTTGTGGACGAGTGCTCTAATTGCCAAAAGGTTAAGGCCTAACACATTTAGCGTGGAAGTTTTAGCAAGTCGATTAAGATCCGAACATGGAAGTGAGAGGCTATTAATATGGATTTTATGGTTGGTCTACCTAGGACCAGGAAACTGCATAACTTTATATGGTTCATTGTTGAAAGGATGACTAAGTTTGCTCACTTCATTCCTGTGAAGTCTACTTACAGGGTGGAAGATTATGCCAAGATATATATTAATGAGATAGTGAGGTATCATGGAATCCCATTACCTATCATTTCGAATAGGGGAGCCCAGTTCACTTCTCACACATGGAGTCTTTCTTAATGCGCTTGGGTAAAAAGGTGAATCTCAGTAATGCTTTTCATCATTAGACTGATGGAAAACCAGAGCGTACCATTCATACCCTTGAACACATGCTGAGAGAATGTGTTATTCATTTCTAGGGGAGTTGGGATGATCACTTGCCATTGATTGAGTTCCCTTATAATAATAGCTACCATTGTAATATTGGGATGGCACCTTTTGAAGCACTGTATGGCAGGAGATGTAGGTCCTTAGTAGGGTGATTTGAGGTAGGAGAGTCTTCCATCCTTGGCCTTGAGATCATACATGAGGCTATGGAAAATATTAGAATGATTAGTGATAGAATTTCTATTGCTTACAATAGTAAAAAATCTCATGCTGACAAAAAGAAGAGGGATCTGGAATTCGAGGCAGGTGATCAAGTCTACCTGAACATATCACCCATCAAAGCGGTGATGAGGTTTGGTACGAAGGGGAAGTTGAGTCCGAGATATATAGGTCCTTATGAAGTCTTACAACGAGTAAGGAATGTTGCCTATGAACTTAAGTTACCTAATGACTTGCGTTCTGCTCATCCAATGTTTTATGTTTCGATGCATAAAAAGTGTCTAGGTGACCCACCATCCATCCTCCTTTTATATGGGTTAGGAGTCAATGAGAACCTTTCTTATGAAGAGGTTCTAGTTGAATTTTTAGATATCCCAGTGAAGAAGCTAAGGAACAAAGAGGTTGCCACCGTAAAGGTTTTGTGGAGAAACCACCTTTCTTAGGGATCAACATGGGATGTCGAGGCCGACATGAGATCCCGTTACTGTCAATTGTTCAGTTCTTGAAGTTTGATATACTCTTCCTAAGTCTTATTTTGTTTTTGAAACTCTAAATTTTAGTGCGTTAGTCGGTTTTGGTGTTTTAAGTCCATAATTTTGTGTTTTATATTTGCACTATATCAGTTAATATGAGTTCATGGTTGCATTCATGTTGATGTTTTTGTATAGTGTAGTCATGATTTTATGTGTCGCATGAGTTGTGATGTGCATTGAGTTAAATTGAGATTGAGAAGGAAGTTTTTGAATCTTATAAATGAAGCTTCAGATAAGCTTTGAGTGATGTGCATCATCCAGAGTAAGTTCTGAATCAGATATTCCGAAAGAGTAAAGTTTCAAGTATATTGATGTGTTCTTTCGAAATACCCTCTTTGATTTAAAAAGATTTGTAGTGTCATTCGGGAACGAATATTCCTAAGGGGAGGATAATGTAACATTCAAGAAAATTTACTTGTCCAGTGAAGAGTCTATTAGCTTTTAATAATATGTATTGGAGTAAATAGGCATCCCAATGCCCAATATTGAGTATATTGGGCATGTTAGAGAATATTGTCATAGGGGTGTTAGCCAACTTCGATTAATTAACAAGTAACTTAAAATACACTTTGATGATCAAATGCCCCAAACCAAGCATTTTTTAGGAGTTCTACCTGCAATGAAAACACAAAGCTATATTTTTTCCTTTTTAGCTCACACACATTAGGTACGAGGTATCCAAAAGTCAAGTCTAGCTACCATAGCGCATAATCATTTAAAATGATCATGTAGATTAAGCAGTGCCCAAGGACATAGTAAGGATCCTTGTGACAAGGAGTGCGCAGCAACACATGTTCAACCGGTCAAGAGTCCAAACGACCAAGCCCAACCGAACTTGGTTAGGGAGGTAAGGGAGCAGGCGCGCGTTGGTTCAAACCAAGTGGGGCCGAGGTTTCTAAACAATCCTAGGCTCTAAATAACTTTCCTAACAATATAACTAACCTAAGTTAACTAAAATGAACTAACTAGTGTGCCCGAAATCCTAAGACCTAACCGAGTGACACTAACCGAGTAACTAACTAAAGAAACATCCTAGTACCTAACCTAGGATGGTCCAAAGGGGTTGTTTATGGTCCTAGTTACTTAGGAGTGGTTTAATAATTACCCTAGGTCACTTAATTAATTAAATTAACAACTTAATTACTTAATTAAAAATCATGGTGAAACCCGAAATCCTTACAAAATTTCAGAAATTGGCTAAGTCAAATGCTCTCCTATTTTTACTTAATTTAGGAGGGGCATTTTGGTAATTAGATAATTGATTAAGTTAATTTCATAAGTTGAATTAGTTAATATTCATTTCCTAAGACTTGGACTCATGTTTAACCAGGTAAGAAACTCAATTTTACTCTAAACAAATGTACGAAAAACAGAAAATTCTCCTTAGGGGATTTCAAGGCAATTCTTCAAGATTTTAATGCAAGGTATATGGTGATCTTCATAGATTCAATTCTACAGTAAGGTATGGGTTTTCTCCCAAGAGGCTTTTTAAACGTTTTGAATTCAAGAAAATTGAAATTAGGGTTGTTCCCAATTAAATTGTCCAATGTTTATCTCCCTAGTTCTCCCTATTTTTGATTCTAATAGTATGTATAATGCAAATCTCGAGCATATTGTTGGTATGTGGATCTAACTGATCATTATGTGTAGGTTTCTTTGATTTTATAATATCATATGAGACCTATAGGTTAGATCAGTATGATTAGAGCATTATTTAAATGAGATATGAAATGTTGTAATGCCTAATTGTGTGCGAGAAGATGAAATATCTATAAGCCATTTATGAAATATTATTTGTTGTTGAATGGAATGAAGGTTTCAATAAAATTAATTGAATTGGCTGGTGATAATATCATGACAAGTGTTTAGTGAATGTTTGGTTTATGTCAATAAATTGGCCAGCAATATCATTCCAAAATATGTAATAGAATTGGAAAATGACTAAGTCGTACCAATCTTATATGGCAAATGTAAATTATGATGTTTTTTGTAAGGCCAAATACATGTTAAGATTCACTTGATAAGACGTAACTCAATGAAATCATTACCTAGGGTATGCCAATAAGTAGGACAAGTCCAAAAATACCCAATCTAAATGAACATGTGAACATAGTAGCACGATGAATAAGACCATTTAACTTTCATAAAGAATAGTACAAGGCTACCAAATAACATTGAACAAGACAAGGTGAGTAATGAAATATCTAAAAGCTTATGAGTTATGAATTGACCTAGAGTTGGGTGTTAAAGGAAGTGAGACAAGTCTCACTTTCCCCTAAACAATTATGTTAAAGATACTCACATAAGAGGGTGTTGGAAATCGTGAGACAAGTCGCATTCACGCCATAATGATAATGTAAGATTTAAGTTCACATTCATCAAGTATAGAAAGGGATTACAAATTATCCATGGAGGTAAGCATACCTCATACTACAATCAAGCTTGCATAATGTATGAGTCAACTCTAAAAGTTGTAAAGTATAAGAAATTGAACTAAGCACCGATAGACTAGTAATGATCTTGTGCAAGCACATGTAAGCCTTATGAGATGAGACTACAACCAAGATGGATAAGGGTCTCTGAATTCTCCTTGTCTTTGAACTATGTCGCCAGCATAGGTTACTAGCTAGTTGATCCACCTAAGAAATCTAGGAATTATTCGGTTTTACTTTGGTCGGTGAACCACCTCTTTTAACTGTGCGGAAGACACTAGATTTCATGTTATCTCACATGATCTATGTCGGTTAAATGCAAAAGATTTATTTAAGAAACCAAGAAAGAAAGAATGAAATAACTAGGAGGATGAGGAGTGTTTGGACAGGATGACAAAAGGGTGAGGTCAGACTAAGTAATGATGTAAGACATTCTTAATCATTGCACAAAAAAATCCTAATAGAAGTCTTAAAAGAATATCCTAAGACATCCTAGCATGTTCAAAGTGACATGAGATAAAAGAAGAAATGTACGTCCAAAGTGAACTAAGTAAAAAAAACCTTAAGTATATCAAATCCCTACAGTTTGATAAAAATGAAGTTTTAACAGTTATTGGCTTATGCCAATAAAGGGAACAAAACATAATCACTCATGAATTGAAGTATGAATATATTCCCCATGATCTATATATTAAGCTAATGATCAAATAGTTGGCCTAGCAAATAAAGATTGACTTATAAATATTTCATGCCCAATTTAACAAGAATGGATTAAATAACTTGTGAGTAGAGTAGTCAAATCATTCCCTAAGTCTTTCGATTACGTACTTGACTCATTGTAGGAATGGAACTACAATGAATCATTTCACTCGTAAGTAAAACATAGGATCAAAGGATATCATTAAACTAGACAACAAAAAGAAGAAAAGACAGAAAAGGCTGGGAGAGGGAGCTTTCAGCCTATGGGAGAGAAAAAACATATTAATTTTTGCTTGAATCATTCTAATATTAAGTTCATGATTCCAAGGTCTTAAGTTCACATAAAAAATGAGTTGTGTTCTTTAAATTCATGAAAATATCTCATATTCATAGCATGATTCATAAATAACGAATAAGAAAAGTGAAGTGACTTCACATTCCAAGAATGGCATGTTGCTATCGAAAGAGCTTTCCTTGATCATGCATAGTCATTATGTTTTTATGTGCATACACCCATACTTAGTACAACTGTGTACTAACAAATATATAATTCCAATTTTTATTGGTGCAGGTCCTTGAAGAAGATCGAATATCAGTTGAAGGTGTTTCGACTAGTACCTCCAGACTTTGGTAGGTCCTCTTTAGTCCGAGAACGCATTATTCTATAGATTTAGTAAATTAGGCATAGATAGTGGATTATGTCTCTAGCGTTTCCTTTCAAACACTTATTCAATCTTTTGTATTAAGACTGGTATGGAAACTATTAATGATACTATATATTCTTAATTTCAATTGTTCAATTTGTTAATAGATGGTTATTTATTTTGACATGTTAGTATATCACTCTTATACAAGAATTATATGAAGTCTATGTACACTTCAGTAAATCTAAAAAGTTTCAAATGTTCCGCTAAATTTAATTGTATGATTGTGATGAAAGCTAAGAAGAGACTTGTCTGTGACCTCTGAGAGGTTAACGACGCTGGTCTCATCTAGGATCTAAGACCCGGGTGTGACACCGGCAGGCTAAAGTTTTTATGGATGAACTAAGTAGTATGACTATAGGTAGTGTATCTCACATTTATGAAGCCAAGAAAGACTTAGTGAAGGATGTTGATAGGTTGGCTAGTTAGGTTGTGAGGTTGGAAGATTCTTTGGATGGTGGTGTCATGGTTCATAATAACATTGAGTCATCATTGGTAGTTGAGGTGATGTCCAAACAATACCTTGACAAGTCAATGATGGTGTTGAAGGAATCGGTCCTCGGCAAGTTTAATGAGGCATTCTCCTTGGGGGGATGATATTTTCATGTACAAAGGGAGATTATGTGTTCCTAATGTAGATTGGTTTAAGGACCGGATCCTTGAGGATGCCCATGGGTCCCGCTACTCCATTCATCTGGGTTCAACGAAAATGTACCATGACCTTAGGGAAGTATATTGGTGGGAAGGTATGAAGAAGGACATATTGGAGTTTGTTTTCAAGTGTATGAATTGCCAATAAGTAAAAGACAAACATCAATAACTATATGTGTCATGCCCGAGCTACCCCGAGACACGATCACAGAATCTAGCTCCACAAATGATCCCAAGCTAACCCTGTTGGCATGATCATGATCATACTAAAGATAATAAACTGATGTGAAACCTAAATCATGATTTATAATGAAAAGATGGGGAAATACCTATGTGCTAATCTGATATGATATGAAGACTAAAGAGTTTAATACAAGAAAATAATAACGTACTACTAAGCTGAAACTAACTATCTCTGAAATAAGTCTCTAACTAACTAAAAATACTGGGACAAGCCCAGCTAAATCTAGCAAAAACTTAAAATAAATGACTAAAGTCTGATATAAAACTAATGACTTTTGTCCTCGAAGAATGAGGACTCACTACTGAATTTGCTGAACTGAAGATCGGGAAATAGATCTATGCTTGATCTGGATGTTGAGAACATGAACCTACCTCACGTGAAGATGTAGCACACGTATGCGTCAGTATTTGAAAGGTACAGAGTATGTAGGATAAAGTAAAACTGAAACAAAACATAATTGAACAAGCACAAAGCAAGTATAATAATCTAAACATAGTATATTGAATTTCTGAGCTAACTGAATGCAATGAAAATTTTCTATCATGTTGGAACTGAATACTGAATAAACTGATAAATGGTCAATGCAGAGAGTTTGACTGAACTATGCGAGCTACTAATAACCGATAATACAACCACATGAGCTAAATGTGGAGTTCGATGTATACACACCATCGAAATGACCCAATGTATCCTGACAATGGTATAAAGGCATGATGGCGTGATCACAAAACTGATTGCCCACAGAGGGGACTTACAACCTACTTGGCTAGTAGTTTTAGGACTATTTGGTACGCTAATCCCTATTCCAACTCGGTATTATGCTACTCCCACTGAATTATGTAAATTAACTCATTATGTATGAGTTTCTATAAATACTGGATAGCTCAAAACTGAACATGCAAACTGAGAATGCAACAATTAATCAGGTAATTCTGCTTTTATAACTGAGGCATGTATATGTGAAGTGTTTGAAATATATGACCTAGCATGTGTAATTCAAGAACTAAAGAAATATAAATCTAGGGTTTTGTAATCATGCGATATTTTGAGTAATAACATGATAATCTTATTTGGAACATATATTTACTAAATTCATGAAGTTCTATCAAAGTTCTAGAAACCCTAGGTTTAATCAAGATAAGAGAATGAAGAACTTACTGAAAATTAGGGACCCAATGGGTGAAATGAACCCATTGGTTAAATCCCAAATACCTAGGGATGAAATCCACGGGAAAATACATAGGTTTCGGGGCTGAAACTGTTGAAACTTCTAGTGTTCTTGAACTAGGGTTCATGATCTTTTTCTCCTCTCTTGCTTCTAATTGTCTAAGTTTTGATGTAATGATTTGACATAAATATATTTTGTTATGTTTATAGGCTTAAACTGACTAAAATTTGATGATTTAGGGTAAAAAATGATGTAACTTAGGTTTTAAACGAAGTGGGAAATGTAAAGACCCTTGGGTAAATTGCTGTCGGAAAAAACGACGACGATGGTTCGTCGTTTAATCGATGCCTTGTCATTTTGTCTGTAGGTTGGGCCTGTGCGATAGTCCTTTACTAAAACGGGCATAACGTTTTACTCGGAGGTTGTATTTTACCAACGTCGGTGGCTATGGAAATATAATTTAATTATCTATCTGTCGGTATGTCATGGGAAACCTTACTCATTTTGTTCTAAGAGTTATGACCATTTGAAGTTGACCCAATTGCATTTCCCCCTTTACAGTCTTCTAGTTCCCAACTACGGTAAGACATACAGACCGTGGGTCCGCTTATGGACCGTGCTAGTCATCTGTGTCTCTTGTTAGAGAGTGGGTGAAAGGGGTCTCGATCGACGGTCATGGACTGCTGACAGTAGTCTGACCTACGGACCGTAATTTTATCCATCAACCAACACTTAACCAATTTTCCTGGGTTGAGGATTTTTTAAGTTTATGATCCATTCGATGGTTGTGCAGGATGTACCATGGGTCAGGATACGGTCCGTCGATGGTCACGACAGTTGCACCTGCAGATTTTTCTGAAAAACTTATTTTTGCTCTGTTTTTGCTACAAGGGTGTTACAAGGTGGCTTACTACAAGAAATCCAAGTTCCTACTTGGAAGAGGGAGAGACTTCGCTTCTTGGTCCCTACTTGGTTAATAAGAATTTTAAGAATGTTCATATCATAAGAAACCGCTTGCAAACGGCCTATAGTCGGCAAAAGTCTTAACCCATCATAGGAGAAAGCATTTGGAATTTGAAGAAGGTTATAAGGTGTATTTTGAAAATTTGGCAAGAAAGGGAAGTTGAGTCCTTGGTATGTGGGCCCTATGAACTCTTGAAAAGAGTTGGTTAGGTTGCATATGAATTGAAACTTTCTAGTGAATTGGCTTTGATTCATACGGTTTTCCATGATTCCATTCTTAAAAAGTGTATTGGTGATCCCGAGTTTATTCTTCCTATTTAGTTTTTTGGTGTCAAGGATAACCTCTCTTATGAGGAAGTTCTAGTTCAAATTCTTTATAGGCAAGCCAAAAAATTAAAGAATAAAAAGGTGGTTTCGGTAAAGGTGTTATGGAAGAATCACTTAGTTGAGGGTGTCACATAGGAGGCTGAGGCCAATGTGAAGTCCCGTTATCCACATCTATTTGATAACTAAGATTAGTAGTTCTTACTTATAATGAATATAATAACAAAAATTGAAGTTGTTTTTATTTTTACTGAAGTATTGCAAAATGTGCATGTATTATTTTCCTTTACAGTGATTACAGTGAAGTGAGCATTTGAACTTGAAATTTTACTCTTTAGCTTGTTTGAGTTATCTTGCCCATTTATATAAGGTGAGTCTTTATGAAATGATATATTGCATGTGTTGGACTGAAAATTTACATAATTGACTCATCTAATTTGAGCTTATGTTGTTGTTATGAGAAGGATATTCCTCATAATGTAATTTTGAGCTTTATGTGTGGTAATTGAAACTTTGAATTGCCTTTTGTAAGTGATGTGATTGATGTTATTATGCATTACTGTTGGTTGGGCTGCTAGTCTTGACTCTATTCCTTCCTCCTAATGATTTATAGTGTCATTCGGGGACAAATGTTCCTAAGGGGGGATAATATAACATTTCAAAAATTTATGACGAGTCTTAAAGCCTAGCATAGGTGTAATGCGGTCTAAGACCTATTTTAATTAATATAAGTCATTTAAGAAGTCTAGGAACCAAAACGTCCAAGAACGTCCATGACGTTCGGAAACTTATTCTAAGAGGTACTAGCGTTTCTAAGCCTGTTTGACGAACTTTTAGAAGTCGGACTTTCATGAAAATTAATGTAAGGGTAGTTAATAGGTGTTTAAGATGATTTGTCATCAAAACATCCGGGTAAAACTACCCAAGAACCAACCTAGGGCCCTTGAGGAGGATCCTAGCACAACTTTTTATAAAAGTGACAACTCTTCATAGAGTCACAACTTTTTATAATAGTCAAAACATTTCATCAAAGTCACAATCTTTCATGAGAAAAGTTAAAACTTTTCATACAAGTCATAATCTTTCATAAAAGTCGTAACTTTTCATGAAAGAGGAAGGCTAGTTTTGGAAATAAAATAAATTTAAAGAGAATTCTGGCTCGTGGTGGGGCCACTTAGGCGGGGCTAAGGGTTTCTTTTATATATATAAATGTTTTCTTGAGTTATATATCTTGTGTTTAAGTCTTTGATAGTGTAAGTAAGCTAGAACAAGGGTTCACTTAAGGGCAACAAAGAATTTTGAGTGTCGTCCACGCGTAGTGTATAGGCTCGAGAAGTGACAGATACACGACTATTGGGAAGCTTTCGTAAAGACTACTTCTCTACTAGGAGTAAATACATATAAAATCATGATTTTTTCTTCATTTTACATGTGATCTAATTTCCTTCACTATATACTTTCATTACTATTGGATATTTGTTATGATAAAACACATAATTTTGATTATGTTTTCAATACTCTAAAATCTTTTAATTTTCATCAAATGAGTGCTATTAGGATTACTAAAGAACTGACTAAGTTTAGTAATATAACATGTCATAGCTGATCACATTCACTTCATAATATACAATCATACTTTCCAACACTCTAGCATAATTAAATTTTGATGCACTTTAATCTTCAATTTTTTAAAATGCAAAGCTCAAATTTACTGGAATCTTTGAAATACAAACTCTAAATACTTTCACTTGTCAAGTACATTTTCGATGTAATGAGACTATTACAATGCTAAACATTGTGGCGTTTTAAGAATTTTTATACCTAAGATACATTAGCAACTCAATGATTTTTCAAAAGTTCTTTTCAGCGAATGCATATAAGTATTTATCTGAGTGTCTCTTATGATGATCAACATGTCATCAACATACAAAACAACAATAACCCTAGTATTTCGAGTATCCTTAATATAAACATTATTATTACTTCCATTATTCATTAATCCATTAGCAAACATGGTTTTGTAAAATTTCATATTTCATTGTTTGGGTGCTTGTTTTAGTTCATAAAGTGACTTAACATGTTTGGATGCAAGAACCTTAAAACCCTCGTGTTGTTCCATGTAAATTTCATTATCCAATTATCCATTTCATAAGTTGTTTTCACATCCATTCCAAGAATTTTAAGATCATATACTTCAGCAAAGGATATCAATTAGCCTCCAAGCGTGATTACTCAAGATTGAATTAACCTCACTATTGACATCCTCTTTCACAAAGATGTTGTAACGACCTGTTTAGTCGTTTTGAGCAGCAGATTTTATTTCTGGAAAAACTGTGTGAGTCGACGGAACCCACGACGGACCGTCATGGGCACGACGGGCCGTCGAGGGGGTCTCGTTCCAAAAGACTTGGACTTCTGAAATTTGGGTACTGAAATCGACTCTCTGAACTTGG
>NC_028643.1:51629255-51701732 GCF_001406875.1 Solanum pennellii
GTCTTTTATTAATGAGTTTAAGTCTTCCGCATTGCTTTATGTTGATATTAAATTAAAATGTTAAGGTTTAGATTGGTTGGTTCGCTCACATAGGAGGGTAAATGTGGGTGCCAGTCGCGGCTCGGTTTTGGGTCGTGACAGATGTTGTTTGCAGAGCACATAGCTTTATTATATATGAGACTTATTTAATGAAGAAATGTTACAAAATCAAATTTGAAGGAAGTAGATGTCCATTGACATGTTCTATACCCCTAAATATATTTATCAAGTACAATTCCTTTGATTTTGTTCAAGGTCATATAAAAGACTATTCACTAGACATCTCAAGTATAATTTTACACTTCACATTCTTAGTTCCGATTTTGATCCTTTGGGCAGAGGAACCTGGAATTTTGCTAGATAATTCAACACATTGAAATATTCACTCCACCATTTTAGGCCAACAGCCACACTAAATCTTGATGACGCTAATAAAGTGTTGGCTAAAATATTTTTGGGGATGCTTTTAAATATATTCCATGTTGTAAACATTTGGCTATTATAACTTGGTAACACTTGTAAAGAATAATCTTGAATGGTATAGGCTACACTTTATAAGCGTTGTTACAATATGAAATAATTGGCAACAACTATTTATATATATAGCCACACGTTTAAAGTGTCCTATTTTATAATTGTAAAAACAAAACATTATCAGTGTGACTTTAAAATTTTACATGGAACCAACCTCATTAAAGGTACAAACCATAGTTATAAAATTTATCCAGTGTAACCTCCCAACTAACATATTGAATTGTTCACATTTTATCAAGAAGGAGGAATGTAAGTACTACCGCAAATTGGAATTATATAAAGACAAGCAATTTAATTTCCTTGTTAGCGTCTATATGACCGATTCAAATTGCAGGAGGAGTTTAATTGCTAAAAAATACATCTATTGGAATATGAAGCAGGCATTATCATGGAAGAAGTAAAATCGGTGAGGAAGTACAGGATGAGGGATAAGAAAACAAATCAACCTGAAGAAACTAAAACCCAATAAAAATTCGACGTATTTTTTAATTATGTCAATACATTATTTGTCACTTTGCCTACTTATCGAATGTTTGTATGTATATTTTAACAATTTATGTTTGAAATCATAGTAGTTAGGTATCTATCTTATCAAATAAGATATGCCATTCTCACCTCTCTACGAAGTATAATTACTTACAAACTATTATTGTGATACCTAACGTCAAATGTTCATACATCAGAACTGCAACATTCCCTCCCAAGGAAGTTACCTTCATTCCATAAATAACCCTTATGTGATGCTTACCCCCAACTGACCCAATCACACTATGGTTGTGCCCGTCATGATGCTTATTAATTTATTATGATTCATATGTACACCGATAACTTCACTGGAATATTGAATAATAATAAATTTTGGATCCATTGGAAAAAAAATAATTTTAACGCATGCATACTTACCAATAATAATACAATAATGCCCCATATTATACTTGTCGTATTTCCATAACAGCACTGACCAACTTACATTGTGCGATGCAATAAATCAACACAACAAATCACAAGTAAAAAATAACACACAACAAATCCGCACTTCCCCTACAATCTATACTTCACAGGTCAATAAAATAACTAAACTAACATCTTTACCAAAAATAAAGTCACTCGTATAAAATTTTTAATAAAATTTATGTAATTAATTTTTAATGCAACATAAAATAGTAAATATATGTTTACAAATGACAATCCCACTGTAATATCATTATTTGTATTTAGGAAAAATGAATAGTTACTAATTTTCCATTGAGCAGTTTATACATCATTAATGTTACTGTAATCTTAAAATGCAATTGTCATTTAGTGTGTATATTTATTCTTTATATTATGTATTATCATTATGTTATCTTAACATATTGTATTTACATGAAAAATAGAATAGAATCAATTTACGCATATAAAAAATTTCTTTCAACTGATTTTATTTAATAAAAACTTTATTTAATTACTTTGCTACATAAAAACTATTATCTCCAATACTAATTGCAAATAGTCAAAACAATATCAAAACACCAAATTATTTTTGATATTCCACGTTTCCACCAAAGGGACAATATAGACAAAAAGTCTGCAAAATTGATAAACATCGCTCCTACAATAACAAAATCAACAGACAGGCCAACCAACACATCAACCAACAAATAGACCTTCTAAAATACAATGCAATTGATTTGTTGCTTTGCACGGCATGCCAAAAGTTTCCTCCACAAACATTGCAACCACTTCATAAAAAACCTCTTCAAAACAACATGGCCCAGCACCATCCGACAAAAAGATGTCACAAAACATTACGCCCTCACCAAGGAATTCAGCATCATCAAAAATACTATGCCGATCACATACATCACTTCCATCAGTTAAAATTAACAAAATATTGTGAAAGCGTGACAAATGGATTAACCCAGACCATCTGCACAACTCCTCTGTTCTTCATTCATGATAAATACTAGGCACTACAAACAAAAAAAGATACAAATATGAGGCACCGTGAATTCAAAGTTGTAAGTTTTCCGTAATTCTCATAGCACATTCTCAAATAGATCGATTATCGTTGCCCTGTCAACTACACCAACCAATGTCAGATGCATTATGTTACTCATAATAGTGAAAAAATGTATAAACACGGTAGCCCCTTGGTCCTTGACCGTTTTAAAACTATGGCTTCATGATACATTTCTTCGTGTATCGTATAAGGGGTAAACCATACATTTAAATTTATAGGTCCACAATTTTCAAAGTAATAGTCATGAGTCCATAGTAATAAAAATCATACATAACATAGACATTGTTTTGTGGGCAAAAAGTAGCAAATTCACATGGGTTAAAGGGATAAATAGCAACGAAACAAACGTCATCGGAAAATGGAAATAGGTAAAATTCCCACGAAAATATGCCTGCAGAAGATGAAGTACAGGATAATAACCTATTCGGGTAGTAGGAAATACATAATGCAATTAATAGTTACATTGCATACTTGTATATACAGACATTTCGAACATATGCTGTGAACCTAAGTAATGTTACAGAGGGACTGCCAGCACCTTATGCAAATATGGATTATATTATCTCATACATGATTCGGTCCATTCTTAAGTAATTTATCTTAATCTTATCATGCTCCACAAATTTTTTCTTATTTCATATGTATAAGGAAATCGATATTATAACAATCCTAAAATCGAATAGATAAATATTTAAGGTGATTTAACTATCATTTAAAAAAACTAAAATTTTAAGGGCATATTGATTCCTTCATGTATTAATTAAGATAAATAAGATTTTGTATTAATTTAATTAAATCCTATTCTGACTAAGTCTTGAATTTAGTTTCCTAATCCTAATAACTCTCTCCCTCACGTTTCTCAACTCTCTTCCACGTCTCTCAACTCTCATTTTCTCACTCTCTGACTAACAAGAAAGCTCAAGAACTGTTTAATAACAATTGTTATTCACACTTGAAAAACACACGAAAAGTTTTAAGAAAAGCAAGGTAATAAAAAAACGTGAGGGCAAAGGGAGGTTGTTCGTCGAGTTGTGTGTACGTTGAGGAAAATTGGACGTGGTTTGGAGGAGTTTCTGGACAACAGCTTCACACTTGAACACATCAAAAGGTACGGGTTTCTCTTCTGGAATTCTTTCTCCAAGAGTATTTTCCTTGAACTATTCTCAAGGTCTTGAAAACTAAGGTTTTTCCCCTTTGTATGTCCTTGTCCTTAGTTCCCAAACGAATTCGAAGGATGGGTAAGTTGTGTTGCTAGATTTAGGCATGAATGATGTATTGATATTAATTGTCAACACGTTTATGTGAGGGAAATTACGAAAACAATGTTCAAAGTGTGATCGAAAAGTTGGTGTGTGTGTGTGCATGTGGGCAGTGGTTTTGGCCACTACTTTGGGGTTGTATAAATCATGTATTTCTTGTGCATTTTTTGTGTGCAATGTATTACAGTGTGATGTTCATTACCATGAATTATAGTGGATTGAAATAACGACCTTTTAGCCAACCAAACTTATGAACATTGTGACTAAAAATGAGCTGAACAACGATAAGAATTTTAAAGCTTTGGGTAATCAATAACAAGGTTGAAATCTGGGTCTTAAAAGGGAAAATTAAGTAAGTGAGATCAATGGGAATTGAACCCAAGACCTCACATGTTTAGATGGCAGAAAAAAATAAAGTTAAAACAAATGAGACTAGGGGGAATCGAACCCCTTTGTTACTAATTTCGCCTCAACGAAAAACACACACAAAAAAATGGGGCTGGGGGGAATCAAACCCTTGGCCACTGCCTTGCGCAAGAATGGAAAAGAAAATGGGGCTGGGGGGAATCGAATCATTTGCCACTGTCTTGTGCGAGAAGGGAAAAGAAAATGGAGTTGGGGGGATTTGAACTCGCGAACTGGGGGATATGGAGGAGAAAATTAATTAAGCAAATAAATGGAGTGTGGGATTCGAACCCACGACCTCCACGTACGCGCAAAAGAAAATATAAAATAAGGAAAACAAAACGCGAGGCGTGGGAATCGAACCCACGACCTCAAGGCTGAAGGAAGGAGCGAAATAAATTAGGAAATGAAGTGAGGATGTGGGGGTTCGATCCCACAACCTCATTGCTACTAGCCCGTTTAAATAAAATAAAGATAGAGAGGTTGTGGGGGTTTGAACCCGCAACCCCTATACAAGCAAGAAACCATGAGCAAAAAAATAGAAAAATTAAGGGGGCTGTGGGAGTTAGAACCCACAACCTCCCTATCCCAACGAAAACTAAAAGAAAAATCAAAGAGGCTGTGGGGGTTTGAACCCACAACATCTTGATTTAGCCATGATTGGGCAACAAAAGACTAATAAAAATTAAAAAGGGATTGTGAGGGGTTCGAACCTCCAAACCTTCGGTTAACTAAGAGTAAAATTAAAATAGAAAATTAATTCTTCCATGTAAATGTTGAGATTTAATTTAGAGTTCTAATGTTATGAATATTAGAATCAGTTTAAAATATAATTGATATCCAAGTGATTCAAGATTTGGGTTCCCTTGCCCAAACATTCGTATTGATACATAAGTCATACTGAGTAAAATATCAAAGATTAATTCCATCTACTTAGATGAAAAATCAAGGTCTTGGCATATATACATGATACATAAGTTTTTTACTACATAATCTTAGGAAAATATGAATCACTTAGCGAACTATGAATAAAGCCCCATGGCTTGTATGAATAGACACATAAGTCTAACATACGTTCAAAAGTAAGTGAACCTAAGATGTACGTAATGAAATGAACCCTAGAAGGGTTTAAGTATGAATGTAAGATACACTAAATGGCCATGTGCATTGGCATATGATGAGATGAACTATGAAATGAAAAAATGAACATTCACATAATAAGAGGTGAGTAACTATGAAAAGCAAAGGTCCTAATAATGAAGAATGTGGTGAAAACATTATATGAGGATAATGTATATGATGAGAGAAATCTCAAATGAGCCTAAGTAAATGTTACCAATACGTACGCACCAATGAGACTGTAAGATAATAAAGAGACCAGTCTCTATGAACACTCTAATGAATGTAGTGAGTTTAAAACACTTAATGCTAATGAGTTTGAATGTAATGGATCTTTATATTGAGCAAGGATAGACTAGCTATGAGAGGTTATTCCTTCTTTCGTAAAGGGCGAAGGTACACGTAACTCTCATGAGATGAGACTGTCCGACTTGCCAGGGTATGGGTCTCTATACATCTCCTAGTCATTGAACCTATACTGCCAATATAGGGATCTAGCGGGGTTGAATTCCCATATACGCTAGCATGTTATTGAGTCACTTTGGCCGGTGATTCCACCTTTTTCGGTGTGGTGGAGAAACTGCATTTCATGATGCTCACATGATCTATGTCGGTTAAAGTTAAAGTTCCCAATGAGTGAATGAGGCCAGCCTCAAATGAAGCATATAATGAAATAAATGATACCAAAGGTGTTACGATAGGATAATCAAGAGGTGAGCTAGACTCTAGTAATGACATTAGGTTATTCCTTATCATTGCACAACAAAACCGAGGAAAGTCTTAAGCTATACCCTAGGTATAGCAGGTGTTCATACTAGCCTATGAATGAAATCAAACGAAGTATGTATGAATGAATGAAGCAGACTCTGTGTTTGCTAATGAAGACTCCTAGTTGAGGTCCCATGTGTTAAGCCCTAATTTTGGAAAGTGTTAATGTCAAGTCCATGATAAGGTCTCATGGAATATGAATGAATGATATGAAAGAAGCTTATGTTATATGGTATGTGTTATATGAAGATGTTATGTGTTATGTGCAATACAATATTTATAATGATGCACGTTATTGTCATGGAATGACCTTCCTATCTCAATTTGGAAAGTTCACTAACTTTCCTAATCCCAATTTGGCAAGTCTACTTACTTGACATCCAAAAATTATGGCGTTAGGAAAGATCTGTTCTTTCTCATGCATGTCCGTAGTGTGTGCTTGCATATACCCATACTCAGTACAAGTGGCTACTGACCCTATATATCTATACTATTTTAGGTGCAGGCACATGAGGGCGATAGAGCTACAAGTTCATTGTTGCAAATATCCAGACGTCAGATTCATCCGAAGTTTAATAGGTCCTAACGCTTTCGAGGATGCTACTGTTTTACATTCTAGCGTAGCTTTAGAGTTGAGCTAGTGGAGCATGTTCCACTAGTGTTTCTTTCCTGTTTTGGTTCAGACTTTGTACTGATGCCATTTTGGCCATTATACAATTAATACTAAATGAACTATTTATTTCAGTTGCTTATCTCTTTAATCTTAGATGGTTGATGATGAACGATTATGAAATATTAAGAATATTTACCAAGTATGTTAATGATCAAAAAGTTTCAAATTTTAGGTTAAAATTAATCTAGGTGAGGTATGAATAACGAATGTAGGCTAGTCTGCGACCTCTAAGAGGTTAACGATGCCGGTCTCGTCCGGTCGTGACAAAATTGGTGTCAGAGCATTAGGTTAAATTCTGAGAATAATGAGTTCAAAACAACCAAATTGAGTAGTTTCTAAGTCATGGTACTGAAGTGCACCACTATCCTGGATAAGAGACTGCATGATGCGTAGGCAAATTTTCCCTTCTTCTAATCTTATCGTGCTTTTCCTAATGTCTGAGTTCTTGGTGTTATGAACATGTCTAACATCAATCCTTGTTGTGTTCGGAGAATGCACCCTTGGAAACTAATGGCCTGAGAAGGGGAGGAGTAGCTGCTAGGGGTAGTCAGAATCCACCCCAGGCTCCAGCTGGGTTGACTGATGTTGAGGTGAGGGCATCTCTTGCCAGATGGCACAGGCTATTACGATAGAGGCTCAGTCTATGACTGCCGAAGTCAACCGGCAGGATGTTCATAGGGAGAACCCACCGGTTCACAGAATGGCTGATAGACTACGAGATTTCATGAGGATATATACTCCTATATCCACAGGGGCTAAGACATCAGAGGTCCTCAAGAGTTTGTAGACGAGGTGCATAAGATCGTGGTGGCTATGGGGTCCACTGATATTGAGAAAGATGAGTTGCTTCCAACCAGCTAAAGGATGTTGCACAGATGATATACCGTGGTTTCACGGTATTTTTAATACTTTTCCTTAAGTTTAGTGTGTCCAAAAGAGTTTTTGTATTAATTTTTATGTAACTTTCTCTTTATTTGCAGGAAATCTGTCTAAAACATGAATGCGGAGGTTTTTGAGCAAGAAATACAAAAAAGTACCACCTACGGAGCTCGTGACAGTCTGTAGGTGGCATCGTAGTGCAGCCCCCGAAGGAAGATGGGGAATTCTGACCAAGTGTGGGGTTACGGAGTGCGTGACGGACTGTCGTAGAAATGACTGTCCATCCTGCTGGTTCGTCATGAAGATTAGAGAAGTAGTCCCAGTACCCATATTCCAAGAGTTCAAGTGTTTTGGAACGGAGACCCTCGACGGACCGTTGTGCCTGTGACGATCTGTCATAACTGCCGCCGAGGGTAATGAAGAGAGCAGCAGAAGAAATTGCACAAGTATGGGACGCCGGAAACCATGACGGCCCGTCGTGACCACGACGATTCGTCGCGAGGTTCGTCGACCCGGCCGCGTTTTTACAGATTTCCAGCAAATAGAGTCCTTATTTAATTAGGTTTTTATTTTTTATAAATAGTTTGAAAAACCTCATTTTTAGGATTAGACTCTTGATTATTTTTAGACTCTTTGTGAGACTCTTGGTTATTTGAGCTTCTTTTGTTGATTAGACTTGGTGATTAGTATTACTCTTTTGGAGAATATTTAGTCTTCAATTAATTGCAGTAATTTATTGTTGGTGATTTTTGTTGATTAATCAAGTGAACTTTTTGATTTTATTCTTTCTCATTGAAGTAAGTGCATGAATTCTTATATTACATATTTGAATATTGTGATTATGACTATGGGTAACTAAACTCCATAACTAGGGTTGTGGGAACCATAGGCGAATAATGAGGTAAACCCTGACTAAAATAACAATTCTAGAATAGTGTCTTGCATATATTGATAATTGTTTCGCTTAGAAGTCCTTTTAACGGATGGCCAATGTTAGAACTCGCCTTAATGCTACGTGCCGGACCAAGGAGGTAGATAATAGGAAAAGAATTGTCAACATATATTTAGTGTATACTATCTAATAGACTAGTATTGATTGGTACGAGGTAATAACTTAGTCAAATATCCAATGCGATGCTTAATATGAGGTAAAGGTAAGGGTTAGTATAGTAACACACATAGTCGGACCAAGGTGAGGAGTGGAATTTTCTAGATGCCGGACTAAGGATTTTGAAATACATAACTTATCACTTTGCATGCAAGTTACTAGGAAAGAATTGTTATAGTTAGAATTATCAAGTTATGAACATGTGGGGAACACGTAAACCCTAGTTTCTTTGATTAATTGATTAAACTCCAACATTTGAAGTTGTTAGTTGTCTCCATTAATTTAGTTAGTTATTTTCATTCATTTAGAACTAAAAAACCCATTTTTTTATTGTGTTTGATTTCAAAGGAAATAATTGACTAAATAGTAGTAATAATAGATTGAAGTTAAGTCTGAACTATTTTCCTCGTGGGAACGATCCCAACCTCATTAGTTTGGTTCTTTACTTGATACGGCCACTTTACTTCTTATTGGAGAAGTAAGTTTGAGCGTATCAAATTCTGGCTCCGCTGCCGGGGAAATAGCTTTTAGATTAACTTAAACTTATTACTATAGTTTAGTCGATATTTTATTAATTTTACTCTGTTTATTGTTTTTGACTATTTGAGAACCATCTTCCATGTAAGCCAAATACACGGAGAGGAAGAGAACCCTTGTTTCCCTACGATCACGAATTAGAGAGTACACTACAGAACATGAATCGAAACTTGCAAATTAATGATGATGATCCAAACAAGAACATCCCAGCTTCAGTTGATGTTCATGGACAGTTGTTACCTGATGCTCCGGGTGAAAACCAATAGAGGGGACAAAATCTCGCTCCACGGTCCCAAGAATACTAAAGAGGCTATGACAATATAGCAGACTCCAATGGGCCACTTGTCTTGCCCCCTTTACCACCAGGACAATCCTTTATGGTAAATAATATCCTGATGCTAATAGTCACTGCCAGAGGTTTGTTTTTCAGGGCTACCTTCTGAGGATCCACATGCCCATATAGCTAAGGTAAGGGCAGTGTGTAAAAGCTGTGTAGGGAGGCCTGACTTGGACTTGGATGTAATAGGGCTAAGAGTTTTTCCTCTCTCACTGACGGGAGAGACTGCTATTTGGTTTACTGAGCTCCCTTACAACTCAATTTTCACTTGGAACCAACTATATGACGTTTTCTTAGCACGCTACTACCCTGTATCCAAGAAACTAAACCACAAAGACAGAGTTAACAACTTTGTGGCACTACCAGGAGAGTAAGTTAGTACTTCGTTGGATAGATTCACCTCATTTTTTAGAAGCGGTCCAAATCACCGCATACATTATTAGTCACTAAAGGAATACTACTATCGGGTATAGGATGATAATAATAAAGCGGTGCTGGATACTATAGCGGGTGGTTCTTATGGGGAGTTTCCTTATGCTGAGATTGCTGAAAAGTTAGAGAAAATCTCCCGGAACAATAAAGTTTGGAGTTCTAGGAAGTCAGATACAGGGATAAATACATTCGCAGTGCAATCCACTCACAACGCGGCCACATGTGAGATTAGCGAAGAGATGGCTCAGATGAGAACTCAGCTTGGGTTGGTGTAAAAACATGTCACAGGGGGTGCAGAAAAGATAAATGCAGTCAATTACTTATCGAAACCACCGCCACAAAATGATGAGTGCTATTATGAGGAGGATTCCTATGCGGTAAATAACCAGAAGGGGGGTTCTCCGAGTGAGTGCCCAAGACTCTAATAAGTAGAATTGGCGCCAAGGTCAAGGGAACCATGGTCGGATCAATGGTAAATATAACCGTGAGGGTCATTATGTCCGAGAGAGAAACTACAACCGCGACAACAACTTCAATATGGGTAACTATGGTAATAGAAATGATAGGAATGGGCCCTATATTCCTCCTCAAAATTTTGAAGTTAATCCTAGGGATAGTGGAGGTAGTATGGCGCGAGTTGAGGATATGTTGCATAAAATTATGAGGAGGTTCGATGCTAGTTATGAGCAAAATAAAGAGTTGAGGAATGATTTAGCGGGTATTGGGAAAAAAGTCGATACACATGCAAAATCGATTAAGCAACTTGAGTTACAATTGGCCCAATTATTTGCGACTGTGAACACACGGCAACCGGGAACTCTTCCTAGCAACACTGTCCAAATTCCGAATAATGATGGACATTGTATGGAAATCACTACTCTCGTTGGTAAGCAAACCATTGACCCACCTATGCCGTCTAATGAGAAAAAGGTGACAAAAGATACTGATAAAGTGGTAGAGGTTAATGGGGAAGTAGAAGATAACACTGGAAAAGATGTTCAACTGCCTAAAAAGGTAACTCACATGCCTAGGCCACCCCCCATTTCCTCAAATATTAGTGAAAAAGACCAAGGATGGTAAATATCGACACTTTATAACAATGTCGAAGAACTTTTCTATCAATGTCCCTTTGGTAGAAGCTTTAGAACAAATGTTCGGTTACGCCAAGTTTATGAAAGATCTTGTTACAAAGAAAATATCGGTCACTTGTAAGGAAGATGATACAATGCAGCATTGTAGTGGTATTGCTACAAGATCTCTTGTTCAAAAGAAAGAAGATCCGGGTGCGTTCACTATTCCTTGTACAATCAGGCTATTACATTTTGCGAAAGCATTAAGTAATCTGGGGGCAAGTATAAATGTCATGCCCCTATCGATTTACAAGAAGTTGGGTTTGGGTGATCCAAAGCCTACTGCAATGCGGTTACTGATGGTTGATCAAACAGTAAAAAGGCCTATAGGCATAATCCACGATGTGCTAGTAAAAGTGGAGTCGTTCATATTTCCGGCAAATTTTATTATTCTTGATTGTGAAGTCGATTTTGAAGTCCCATTATTCTTGGGAGGCCATTCCTTGCTACGGGAAGAGCCTTAGTAGATATGGAAAAGGGGCTGATGAAATTTCGGTTGAACAATGAGGAAGTGACCTTTAACATCTGTAGGTCCATGAGGGAGAGTGGTGAGCTCCAGTTGGTATCTGCTATATCCTATAACATTGGTGAGACATATAAGACACAAATAGATGAACGTCTACGTGTAGAAGCATTAGCGGCAGTGATAATGAATTTTGATAGCGATTGCATTAAAGAGTATGAGTCAATAGTTGCGGCTCTTGATCGAGGTGATGTTCTGTTTAAACCGAAGAAATATGAGTTAGATATGAAAAATCGCGAGTCCCCACCCTCGAAACCATCTATAGAGGAGGCTCCAAAGTTAGAACTAAAAGCTCGCCCACCTCATCTCGGGTATGAATTCTTAGGAAATTGTGACACTTTGCCTGTAATTATTGTATCAGACCTGAATGAACAACAAGTTTAGAGTTTGGTGGAAGTGCTAAAATGTTTCAAAAGTGCTATTGGGTGGTCCTATGCGGACATTATTGGGATCCCTCCTGGTATTTTCTCTCATAAAATCAAACTCATGCCTAATCATAAGTTAAGAGGTTAGATGCCGGAGTAATCTATTCGATCGCCGATAGTAGTTGGATATGCCCTATTCAGTGTGTACCTAAGAAAGGGCAACGACTGTGGTCCCCAATGAGAAAAATGAACTTGTTCCAATGAGACCAGTTACTGCATGGAGGGTGTGTATGGATTATCGCAGATTAAATGCATGGACTGAAAAAAGACCACTTTCCTATGCCCTTCATGGAACAGATGTTGGATAGACTTGCCGGAAAAGGGCGGTACTATTTCTTGATTGATATTCGGGGAATAATCAGATTTCTATTGAACAAGAAGATCAAGAGAAAACAACTTTTACTTGTCCATAAGGGACCTTTGCGTTCAAAAGAATGCTGTTTGGGTTGTGCAATACACCCGCCACATTTCTGAGCAGTATGATATCGATATTTTCCGACATTATGGAAGATACTATATAAGTTTTTATGGATGATTTTTTTATGGTTGGTGATTCGTTCGAGCGGTGTTTGAACAATTTATCTGAGGTCCTTAAGAGATGTGAATACTGCAATTTTGTACTAAATTGGGAAAAATGCCATTTCATGATGAAAGAAGGTATTGTTTTGGGTCATCGCATTTCACAAAAGGGCATAGAGGTTGATCGAGCTAAAGTTGAGGTAATAGAGAGACTCCCCCTACCTATCTCTGTGAAAGGTGTGAGAAGCTTCCTTGGGCATGCAGGTTTTTACCGGAGATTAATCAAAGAATATTAAAGATTGCACATCCATTGTGAAAACTGCGAGAGAAAGATTGTAAATTTTATTTTGATGAATCCTGTCATAACGCATTCGGCGAGCTAATAGAAAAATTGTTGTCTGCACCTTTCATTATTTCTCCGAATTGGAACAGTCCATTTGAGGTGATGTGCGATGCTAGTGGGGTTGCTCTTGGTTTTGTATTGGGACAAAGAAAGAACAAAATCCTTCACCCCATTTACTATGCTAGTAAAGCCCTAAATGAAGCTTAGAAGAACTACACAGTGATTGAGCAAGAACTCCTTGCAGTAGTCTTTGCTTTTGAAAAATTTCGCTCCTATTTGCTAGGTACTACAGTTATAGTGCATACTGACCATTCGGCATTGAGATATTTGATGGCAAAGAAGGATGCGAAACCTAGGTTGATTCGTTATGTATTACTGCTACAAGAATTTGACTTTGAAGTGATGGATAGAAAAGGAAATGAAAATCAAGTTGTTGATCACTTATCCCGTCTAGAGGATGAATCTATGAGAGAGTTAGCGGATAAGACTGATATTGATGATACTTTCCATGATGAGCATGTATTGGCTGCTTCACAAGACTTGAATCCATGGTTCGCTGATTTTGCGAACTATCTGGCTAGTGATATTGTTCCATCGGACTTGTCCTTTCATCAAAGGAAAAAGTTCTGTACGATGTGAAGAAGCTCTTTTGGGATGAACTATACTTATATAGGAGTTGGGCCGACGGGCTTATTTGGCGTTGTGTGCCAGAATGTGAAATGTTTAGTATGTTAGAAGCATGCCATTCCTCAGCCGTTGGTGGACATCACAGCGGTCTCCGAACCGCTCATAAGATATTACAATGTGGTTATTATTGGCCAACTCTTCATCAAGATGCTCATGAGTTTGCTAAAGCATGTGATCGATGCGAACGAGATGGCGGCATTTCAAGACAGCAAGAGCTCCCTCTAAACCCCATTCTAGTAATTGAGTTATTTGATGATTGGGGTATTGACGTTATGGGCCCTTTTGTGACCTCAAGGAATGAAGTACATTCTAGTAGCGGTTGATTATGTATATAAATAGGTGGAAGCTATTGCCCTCGCAAACAATGATGGGAAGAGTGTCACTGCGTTCTTAAAAAAGAATATATTTTGGTACTCCAAGGGCAATTATTAGTGATGGGGGCTCCCACTTCTGCAACCGATTGTTCAAGGGGTTATTGGAGAAATATGGGGTTCGCCATAATGTGTCCACTCCTTACCACCCTCAAACTAGTGGACAAGTTGAAATGTCAAATCGGGAGATCAAACAGATATTGTCAAAAACAGTGAACGCTAGTAGAAGGGATTGGTCAAGGAGGCTTGATGATGCTCTTCGAGCCTACCAGACAGCGTATAAGACTTCTATAGATATGTACCCATACCAAATTGTATATGGGAAATCTTGTCATCTTCCGGTTGAGTTAGATCATAAAGCCAGTTGGCCTATGAAGAAGTTAAAAATGGATTGGAGCGAAGATGGAGAATAACGGTTAACTGGGTTGAATGAACTAGATGAATTTTTCCTGAAAGCTGATCCCTCTACAATGAAAAGATGAAGAAGTACCATGTCCAAAAAATTGAAAAACGAGAGTTTATAGTTGGGGATTTGGTGCTTTTATTCAATTCTAGGTTGCGCTTGTTTCCGGGCAAGCTCAAGTACAAATGGACTGGTCCTTACTTGGTTACACAACTATTTTCTCATGGAGCAGTTGAGTTAGAAACTAAGGAGGGTGAGCGGTTCAAGGTGAATGGACAACGTATAAAAATCTATTTCAGGCATGCTAAATCGGCGAATGAAGTGATCGAGGCATACCATCTTGATGAAGTCTGAGTAATCAAGTGTCCTCAGTCGTGCCGCGACATTAAATCAGGCGCTTGTTGGGAGGCAACACAATACTTATACTTTTTCTTTCTAGTAATGGTAGCATTTTCTACTAATGGGTTTTAAATTTTCAGGCACATCACCAAAAAATTCTGCAGAAAATTACTCTGCAGCAGTCACTGACAGATACATCGACGCACCGTCATTCATGTGACGGACCGTCGCATGAATCTGTCGTGCCAGGTACATCTTTCTATTATCATCAAAACTAGGACACACGCGACAGAACCAATGACGGACCGTCTTAGCTGCGACAGACCGTCGTCGGGGACTCATGGAGTCATTAATGAAGCGTACCCAACCCAACCAGGCTTGGGTTTTTAAAAAAATTCTTAACATTTAAAAACCCCATCCCCTTCATTTCACCACATTCCTTCCCTCTTCCTCCCATTTCCCTCCCTTTTCAACTTCCATGTTCATAACCCCCCTCTATTACAACCAATCATTTTCCCAATTTCTCCAAAATCCCTAAAATTCACTATCTACTAGTTGGAGACTGCCGCTATGGTTCTTTACTTGATCACCAAGTACCTTCCTCGCTGGTTTTTCTCAAATTCTGAGGTATGTGTCTCTGATTTCTACCCATTTACTTTGCATTTTTGTTTATCAATTAGTACTAGCCTAGTTCTTCTTGATGGGTTCATTCTTTAATACAAATTTTGTCTGACCGAGGTTGAGAATCTTCAAAATTGCCTTGTTAAAACCCTATAAAGAGGTGCTTTAGCATTGCTAGTTTACTAGGTATTTTGGGTTAGAAAAATGTAGGCTAAAATAGTAGCAATTCCATTTGGGTCATAGGGGATGAATGGGGCATCCCAAGTTTTGTCGGTGAATGACAGAACGAGACCCCTATGACGGATCGTCGTACCCATGACGGACGGTCATTGGGTCCATTTTAACATCCCTAACACCCCATTGACCAATTTTCTCAAAGTGTTCACCAACGGACACATGCGACGGACCGTCCTTCCCACGACGGACCGTCCTGCACAACCGTTCTGGTTGTCAAAGACCCTGTTTGTAAGGGTCTCTCACTTTTCTAAGTGTCCTCCAACGGACACATGCGATGGACCGTCATTCCCATGACGGTCCGTCTGCACAACCGTTCTAGTTGTTAAAGATCCTTTTCCTAAGGGTCTCTCAAATCTTCTAAATGTCCTCCTATGGAAACATGCGACGGACCGTCATTCACACGACCGTCCGTCCTGCACAACCGTTCTGGTTGTTAGAGACCCTGTTCCTAAGGGTCTCTCACTTTTTCCAAGTATCCTCCAACGGACATATGCGACGGACCGTCATTCCCACGATGGTCCGTCCTGCACATACCGTCATGACGGTCAAAGACCCTATTCCTCAGGGTCTCTAACTTTTTCTAAGTGTCCTCCAACGAACATCTTCGACGGACCGTCAAACCCTCGACGGTCCGTCCCGCATAACCGTTATGACGATCAAAGACACCTCTCCTAAGGGTCTCCATACTTTTCCAACTATCCTCTGACGAACACCTACGACGGATCGTCATACCCTCAACGGTCCGTCCTGCATAACCTTCATGACGGTCAGAGACCCCTCTCCTAAGGGTCTCCATTTTTTTTCGAAGTGTCCCACGACGGACATCGATGACGGACCATCATAATCACAACGGTCCATCCTGCATATACCGTAATACTTTTCAAATACATTCCTTAAGGGTTCTCCACATAAACAAAGTTTAACTAAGACATGACGGACCCCATGACGGTCTGTCGTACTCACGACGAGCCGTCACCTAGTGCGTTGTGTTTCGCTGTTACTGTAGAAATGTTATTACATCTTAACTCTTTTATTTATTTTGCGTCATTTTTCTTGTCTTGTTTGCTCCTTTTAGTACTAATAATGATTCTTTACAGGTACTATCTATTATGGAACCAAAACAATATCGAGTCTACGCACGCGGGCGATCGAAGTCTGTCACCCCGCCTGCCCGACTTATCATTGGTTCTGATGATGAGTTTAACCCCGAGTACGTGCCCCCAGGAACTTCCACCCCATCCCAAGTTGCACGTGCTACCAGATACACACCCAAAAAGGTGGCGTCCGGTGTAGTCACTGCCTCCCTGTCTGATGAGTAGCGCACACTGACCGGCACACCTTCTGGGTAAGCTACTAATGAAGAAGGAGCGTCAGGCTCCTTAGGATTTTTGTGGTCGGAGGAAGCCTCCGGATCTGTTGAGGTCCCTGCACCCGCCAGCGCTGCACAGTCTGCCTCGTCTAATGAGGCTGACAGTTCGAAATCAGCACCTTGTTCACGGACTCGTGTTCTCACCCCGATTTCCAACCATCCAAACCGGTGTTGTGTCAACGGGCGGTATCAAGTCTATTACGATGCAAAGTTTCTGAATGACGAAGGAGTCATGACACAGACACTTACATCGGAGCAGCGGGTCCTTACGGGAAGTCTCCCGACTATGCCAGAGATCCACAATCTCTTTACCAGACATCGAGTGGAGTGGACAGTGCGTTCGTTGGGAAGATATAGTAATGAGTTTGTCTAAGAGTTCTACGCTTCCTACATAGCTACTCTCAGATAACAGGTTGATAGGCGGGCTGCTCCCGCCAAAAAGGCCCCACTGGAGCATGTACGAGTACGTGGCATTCAGGTTGATATCTCCCAGCCTGTAATCCTCCGGTATCTATACGGCGAGAATGTTGATGCCAATCGGACCCCTCTCACCGCTGAGTTTGACTACCGATTGCAAGTTGTCAAACATGGCCAATTCCTGCGTGAGCCATCGCTGAGAGAGACAACAATGAGGTGGATGTACCTACACTTGTCCAATGATGGAGAGGTTGCTGACTGGGTGACCGAGCTGAAGGGATCTATCAAGAATGCTAACCTAACCTTCACAGAAAAGTTTTTGTGGTTAATTATCCGCCACTGCCTTTCTCCTACACCCGTTGATAATATAGTCACATGGGATCGAGCAGTACTGATGGCGGCGATGATAGCCGGGTTTGAGGTGTATTTTGCTTGGCTTCTACAGGCGGTCATGCACGAGACGGATTTTAAGGTCACAACTACTTACCCTTTTACGTGCAAGATATTTTCTCTATGCAGGTCCGCTGGTGTGCCTATATGGCACGTTGATCTGCTCAAGACCCCGTTGGGCATTGTTGATATCGGCCTCAGTAGGGATGAGGCCAATGAGTTGGATCCACGCAGAGGTCCCCGTCCAGAGTTGCCTTCACATAGTGACAACCTGGCAGATACGGTAGCACAGTCCCGCACGGCTACGCAGGTGGCTTCCACTCACACTACCCCGGTCGACTCTATCACGGGTAGTAGAACTGCCCCGAGCTCCTCTAGCTCAGTCCTTTTCCCCGCTCTGGTCCAGCTTGCTAGGGTCCAGAAATTAGAGGCACAGATGGCTACACTTCTGCATCACATCCAGCCTTGGATGAAGAGGTCTATTGCTGAGGCAGAAGAGCGCTTGGAGCAGAGAATGGTCCAGCACACAGAGCGGAAGATCGTAAAGGTTCTTCAACGCTTGGACGCTTTTGAGTTGCGGGTGTTAGCCCAACCAGCCCCCAGGTGGATGTGTCGACCCTTCAGGCTGCGGTCGAAAGTGTTCGCACAGACATCTATAGAGGCTAGGGTGCCTGAGTCTGAGGCCCCTTCTGCAGAGCCTGCTGAAGACACAGTGTTGGCGGCCTTATTCGCCACTTCAGATATTTCACCACCTCCCCCTCGAGATCATGCCAAGAGGCGTAGGGGTCGAGAGGAGGATGAGGCTCGAGCACGGAAGAAGGAGCACCGTGAGATGGAGGCTGTGAGGAGAGCCTCGCTTGCTAATGAGGAGGCGCGTCAAATGAGTGCAGTAGAGTTAGCTGCTGCGGCATCTAGCTCCAGAAATGTGGAGATAGCGGGAGGCACTGCTGATAGTGCTATCGATATTGTGGACACTACAGAGGGTGTCCTGATTACAGAGGTAGTGGGTTCTGGGGAACCGGACCCACAAGCTTGCTGATGGTCGGTGCTTTGCGCCCCAGGTTTGCTTCACCTACCACTCTTGTATATAAATTTTTTATTTATGAATTAGGGACAATTGCATGTCTTTTGTTGGGGGTGGGGTAAATGGAAAATGAGTTCTAGGGTGAAGTTTGAGTAGCTTAATTCACTATCCTCTTTTGGGGTTTTCTTGCCTGTGTTCTTTGTCCCCAAGAAAATGATTATTTTTTCTGTTTAACCTGGCATCTGTATTTCTTGTGTATATAGTTTTATTCTTAAGAATGATGGATAAAATGATATCCTGATAAAAAAAATGATGCATGACTAGGCATAGTAATTGATAAATATTTGGCTCTAAGCATGACATAGAGGTACACCACTGCATGACCCTAAGTCTAAAATTCGAACTAGGTGTCTGATAATCTAGTGGAGTAATGAGATGTGAAGTGAGTGTGATGAAGATTTGAATAGTCCACTATTTTTACTGAGCTAGAACTTGCCTGGTTAGTCCTGCTAAAAGTAAGTTGTAATAGACAATTAGGAAAGGATCATAGGCCCTTGTTTAATGTAGCCCATATTTAGCCTAAATAAAAGAAAACCAAATGAAATTAATCCTTCTTTGATCCAAATGATTTGAGCTTAAACTAGAACTTTCTTTTTCACCCCAACTGATTTTTTATGAGAATAATGTGTTGGCCCTGGTCCCTCCTTGGACATGTACACCTCATCTTATGCCAAAAGCATAAGTTGAGGGTGGCTAATGCAGTAAACAACTCTTTTTATTGCCCTGACCCAACTTTGGGTATTGTGCACTTTGACTCATGACAAAGACATGAGTTGAGGGTGGCTATTATGACGAATGCTCTGGAAAGTGGGGTTGAAAGAACAAAGAGAGAGAAAGAACAAAAGTAAAGTGACTCAATAATCAGTTGAAAGAAAAAAGAAAAAAATTAATAATAAAAAAATAAAACAAAAAAAATACAAGAAATACAAGCAAGAAGAGTCACTTACACAAATGAAGAAAGAAGGGAAAATAGCAAGGTGAAAGAATATGAGAAACTGGGCGAAATAAAATAATAAAAAAATAGTATGTTTAGCCGATATGTCAAGGAGGGCAAAAAGTCACTAGAGTATATCTAAATATACCCTACCTGACCCTCAGCCTATGTTTCAAGCTAAGAAAGTCCTATCGTGATCCTAAGAGTTGTATAGTGAACTTAAAATAGTGAAAATAAGGGCAAGCTTATGGAAATATGTATGAATGAGTGTGAATTTTTTATGAGAGTGAGTGTTGAAAAGTAATACTTATACTCAAACTTAAATCATTGTGTGAAAAATGAGGATTTTGTTTTGAAGTGAGGAACCTAGTTGCAATACCGGAAATATTAGCACCTCGGTGAGAAATTGAAGAGGATAGGTGTTAGTGCATGGTGAGTCTGTGTCATGGTCTGATTCCACATAATCCAAGCCTAATAGTGATACCATGCATAAAAATGATGAGACTGATCGAGATTGATTGCCAAATATTTGCGAAAGATAAAACATGGATACTATTTTACAAAGATTTTGTATTGAGTCATAGTGCGTCGCTTGAGGACAAACAACGAATTTAAGTTGAGGTTATTTATATACCGTGGTTTGACGGTATTTTTAATACTTTTTCCTTAAGTTTAGTGTGTCCAAAAGCCTTTTTGTACTAATTTTTATGTAAGTTTCTCTTTATTTGCAGGAAATCGGTCTAAAAGATGAATGCGGAGGTTTTTGAGCAAGAAATACAGAAAAGTATCACCAACGGAGCTCGTGACGGTCTGTAGGAGGCATCGTCGTGAAGCTGCTGAAGGAAGATGGGGAATTCTGACCAAGTGTGGGGTTACGGAGTGCGTGACGTACCGTCGTAGACATGACGGTCTGTCCTGCTGGTTCATCATGTAGATAAGAGAAGTAGTCCCAGTACCCAAATTCCAAGAGTTCAAGTGTTTTGAACCGGAGACCCTCGACGGACCGTTGTTCCTGTGACGATCCGTCATGCCTGTCGTCGAGGGTAATAAAGATAGCAGCAGAAGAAATTGCACAAGTATGGGACGACGAAATCCGTGACGGCTCGTCGTGACCACAATGATCCGTCACGAGGTCCGTCGACCCAACCGCGTTTTGAAAGATTTACAGCAAATAGAGTCCTTATTTAATTAGGTTTTTATTTTTTATAAATAGTTCAAAAAACCACGTTTTTAGGGTTAGACTCTTGATTATTTTTTAGACTCTTTGTGAGACTCTTGGTTATTTGAGCTTCTTTTGTGGAATAGAGTTAATGATTAGTATTACACTTTTGGAGAATCTTTTGTCTTCAATTAATTGCAATAATTGATTGTTGGTGATTTTTGTTTACTAATCAAGTGAACTTTTAGACTTTATTCTTTCTCATTGAAGTAAGTGCATGAATTCTTACATTACATATTTGAATATTGTGATTATGACTATGGGTAACTAAACTCCATAACTAGGGTTGTGGGATCCATATGTGAATAATGAGGTAAAACCTAACTAAAATAACCATTCTAGAATAGTGTCTTGCATGTATTGATAATTCTTTCGCTTAGAAGTCTTTTTAACGGATTGCCAACGTTTGAACTCGCCTTAATGCTACTTGCCGAACCAAGGAGGTAGATAATTGGAAAAGAATTGTCAACATATATTTAGTGTATACTATCTAATAGGCTAGTATTGAGTGGTATGAGGTAATAACTTAGTCAAATATCAAATACAATGCTTAATATGAGGTAAAGGTAAGGGTTAGTATAGTCACACACGTAGCCGGACCAAGGTGTGGAGTGAAATTTTCTAGATGCCGGACCAAGAATTTAGAAATACATAACTTATCACTTTGCATGCAATATACTAGGAAAGAATTGTTGTAGTTAAAATTATCAAGTTATGAACCTGTGGGGAACACGTAAACCGTAGTTACTTTGATTTATTGATTTAACTCCAACATTTGAAGCTGTTAGTTGTCTCCTTTAATTAGCTAGTTTTTTTCATTCATTTAGAACTCAAAAATCCCGCTTTTAATTGGCTTTACTTTCCAAGGAAATAATTGACTAAATAGCATTAATAATAGATTGAAGTTAAGTCTGAACTATTTTCCTCGTGGGAACGATCCAAACCTCATTAATTTGGTTCTTTACTTGATACGACCGCTTTACTTCTTATTTGAGAAGTAAGTTTGAGCGTATCAATAGACTTGGTGCAAGATGTGGCAAGATATCCGTGTCTTAGGTGGAGTGCCAGTCACATGGGAGTTGTTCAAGACAGCATTTTTGGAGAGATTCATCCCTAGAGAGATGAGGGAGGCCAAGGTAGAGGAGTTCACCAACGTTAAACAAGGCTCTATGACGGCAAGGAGTATTTCCTGAAGTTTGTTAAGCTCTCAAGGTATTTACTTTCCCTAGTATTTAATATCAAGAATGGGGAGAATACTGAACTTTGTTGAAATCAACCAGTTATGCTACTTCCCTAATTTTCAATAGTAGGGATGAGATGAGCAGGTTCCTCATAGGAATAAATAGAGACCTAGAGGAGGAGTGTCGATCTGCGATGATCCATGATAATATGGATCTTTCAAGGTTGATGGTGCATGTCAAGCTAGTAGAGGACAGCCGCAGAAATAGAGGTGTTCGTGATGTTAGGAGGCCTAGGCCTCAAGATCAGGCATGTCCCAGCCATGGAGGAAACAGAAACAATTTTGCGTCCGTGAGCAGCCCAAGTTAATGAAGGGGCAACATAGTTCTGGGAATTCTAACTCTTAGAGGAGTACAACACCTAGAGGAGGAAAACCTGAACCCAAGAGGGGCAATGAATGTCAAATGCAGCGTCCTAAGAAGAAATGTGCTAAGTGTGGTCAAGCTCACAATGGAGAGTGCTGACAGGGCACTAATGCTTGTTTCGGTTGTTGTAAGATTGGACACATGGTCAGAGACTATTTACAGAATAGAGATCAGGATGGAGGAAATGCTCAGCCTAGGCCTAACCCACAGAGTGCAGCAGCAGCCGAGCCTCCCAAGAGGAACAGATTTTATGCCCTTAAGGGCAGGGAAGAGCACGAGAAGTCTGTTGATGTGGTCACAGGTATGCTGCATGTATTTTCAACTTTTGTTTATGCTTTACTTGATCTAGGGTCTAGTATTTCCTTGGTGACTCCTCTGCTTGCCCTTAGTTTTGAAATACTACCTGAAATTCTGCATGATCCTATAGTGGTTAAAACGCCTTTAGGAGAAAAGGTAAGAACTTGTAGGTTATACAAGGATTGCCCAATAGTTGTAAGTGGTAACACTGTGTGCAAACTTGATTGAGTTACCCATGCATGATTTTTATATTATTCTTGGCATGGCCTGACTTCATAGTTTTTATGTTTGCTTGGACTGTCGTAGTAGAGTTGTGAGATTTCAATTCCCTGATGAGGAAGATTTAGTCTGGGAGGGGTACAATTCGAGTCATCCTAATCCCTTGATTTCAAATCTTAAGGCCAATAAAATGATGTCCAAGGGGTTAATGTGTCATCTTGTGAGTATTAATGATTTAGATCATGACATTTCTTCCATACACTCATTGCCTATAGTGAATGAGTTCCTAGATGTGTTTCCTGAAGATTTGCCTAGAGTCCCGCCCCTTTGAGAGATTGACTTTGGTATCGACTTAGAACCTGATACTAAACCAATCTCGATTCCTCCTTATAGGGTGGCTCCGACAGAACTCAAAGAGTTAAAGCTGCACTTAAAAGATCTCACTGATAAGGGTTTCATTTAGGAGCATATCCCCGTGGGGCGCTCCAGTCTTGTTTGTAAGAAGAAAGGTGGGACCCTTAGAATGTGTATCGATTATCAGCAACTCAACAAAGTAACTATAAAGGATAAGTATCGACTTCCCAGAATAGGTGATTTGTTGGATCAACTCCAAGGGTCTAGTTTCTTCTCTAAGATTGATCTTCATTCAGGATACCATCACCTTAGGGTTAGGGAGGGAGATGTCCCAAAGACAGCCTTTCGTACCCGTTATGGTCATTATGAGATCTTGTTTATGTCATTTGGTCTCACGAATGGACCTACTGCATTTATGGATCTCATGAACAGAGTTATCCGTGAATACCTTGACTCTTTCGTCATAGTATTCATTGATGACATTCTCATCTACTCTATGACTTAGGAACCGCAAGAACAACATTTGAGACTAACCTTGCAGGTACTTAGACGACATCAGTTGTATGCCAAATTTAGCAAGTGTGAATTCTGGTTGAGATCAGTGACCATCCTGGGTCATGTTGTGTCCGATCAAGGTGTAGAGTGGACCCCATGAAGACTGAAGTTGTTAAGAACTGGCCAAAGCACTGACATCCGTATCTTTCTAGGATTGGCAGGTTACTACCGCATGTTTGTGGAGGGCTTTTCTTCCATTGTTTCCTTACTGACAGCATTGACGAAGAAGAAATCCAAGTTTGAATGGACGTAAACTTGTGAGAAGAGTTTCCAGGAGCTCAAGGGCAGACTCATTTCAGCCCCGGTGCATACTCTGCCTAAGAGTGGTGAGAATTACACTGTCTATTGTGATGCATCTAGGGTTGGTTTGGGATGTGTTCTTATGCATGTTGGTAAGGTGATAGCCTTTGCTTCCAGACAGCTCAAGGTTCATGAAAAGAATTATACCACTCATGACTTGGAGTTGGAAGTTGTGTTGGGTAGATTTAAGCTATGGAGGCATTATCTGTAACGAGTGCATGTGGATATGTTCACGGATTATAAGAGTCTCCAGTACGTGTTCACACAGAAGAAGTTAAATCTACGTTAGCGCAGATAGTTGGAGTTGTTGAAGGATTATGACATGAATGTGCACTACCATTGATATATAGTGGTTTCATGATGTTTTTAAAGCTTTTTCCTTAAGTTTACCGTGTGTCCAAAAGACTTTTCGCACCGCTTTTTATGTAAATTTCTCCTTATTTGCAGAAAATCTTTCCAAAGATGAACGTGGAAGTTTTGAGCGAAAAATGCAGAAGAGATCACCTACGGAGCTTATGACATTCCGTCGAGTATGTGACGGTCCGTAGGTGGCATAATAGTGAGGAGAGAAGCTACTGAAAGAAGATGGGGAAGTCAGACCTAGTGTGGGATTACGGAAGTCCATGACGGACCGTCATAGCCACGACGGTCCGTCCTTTTGGTTCGTCGTAATGATCAGAGAGTAGTCCTAGTACCCAAATTCAAAATAATTTAAAGTATTATGGAATGGAGACCCTTGATGGATTGTCCTGCTTGGAATGGTACGTCATACTTATGCGTTGAGTGTAATGAAAAATGCAACAAAAGAAATTGTGAAGAATGGGACGACGGGGTCAATGACAGCCCATCGTGACCACTACGGTCCGTCACGAGGTCCGTCGACTCATGCGCGTTTGGATAGATTTTCAGTAATTAGAATCCTTTTTATTAGGTTTTTGTTTTAATTATAAATAGTTCGAAAAACCTCGTTTTGGGGTTAGACTTATCAATAGTTAGACTTTTCTATAATCTTTAGTTCTCTTGATCAAGTATTGTAGGATTAATTTTAGTAATTGATAAACTTTTTTTGGAATTGATTGTTGGTGCTTTTGTTGATTAATCAAGTTAATTTCTGAATTGTATTCTTTCTTATTAAAGTAAGTGCATGAATACTTATATTAAATATATGAATAGTGTGATTATGATTATGGGTAACTCAACTCCATAACTAGGGTTCTGGGAACCATAGGTGAATAACGAGATAAAATCTAACTAAAATAGCAATTCTAGAATAGTGTCTTACATTTATTGATAATTCATTCATTTAGAAGTCTTTTTAATGGATGGCCAACGTTAGAACTCGACTTAATGCTACTTGCTGGACCAAGTAGGTAGATAATAGGAAAAGAATTATCAACATAGATTTAGTGTACACCATCTAATAGGCTAGTACAGTTGGTACGAGGTAATAATTTAGTCAAATATCGAATACAATGCTTAATATGAGGTAAAGGTAAAGGTTAGTATAGCAACACATGTAGCTGGACCAAGGTGCGGAGTGAAATTTTCTAGATGCCGGACAAAGGACTTAGAGATACATAACTTATCACTTTACATGCAAGATACTATGAGAGAATTGTTATAATTGGAATTATCAAGTTAGGAACCTGTGGGAAACACTTAAGCCCTAGTTACTTTTATTAATCTATTAAGCTCGTAGATTTTAATCTATTAGTTATTTACTTTAATTTATTAATTATTTTCATTAATTTAGAAATATAACCCCCCCTTTTTGTCTTTTGTTTTCTAGGGAAATAGTTGACGAAATAATAGTAATAATAGAATTAAGTTTAGTCTGAACTATTTTCCTGGTGGGATCGATACCTACCTCATTAGTTGGGTTCTTTACTTGATACGACCGCTTTACTTCTTATTTGAGAAGTAAGTTTTAGCGTATCAAATTTTGGTCCGTCGTGTTTCACTGCTACTACAGAGATGTCATTACAGGTTTGATCTTATGTGTATTTTTTCTCATTTTTGCTTGTTTTGTTTGCTCCTTCTAGTACTAATGATTCTTTACATGTACTATCTCTAATGGAACCGAAAGAAGATCGAATTTACGCATATGGTCATTCAAAGTCTGTCGCCCCATGTTCACAATTGGTTATAGGCTCTGATGATGAGCCTGATTTTGAGTACGTGCCCCCAGGCACTACTATTCTAGCACGAGCTGCACGTGAAACCAGAGCTATGCCCAAAAAGGTGGCGTTCCACGTAGTCACTGCCTCCCAGTCTGATAAGGAGCGCACACTGACCGGCACACCTTTTGGGTCAGCTACACATAAGAAGGAGCGTCTGGTTCCTTAGGAGTTTCGTGGTCGAAGGAAGCGTCTGGGTCCGCAGAAGTCTCTGCACCCGCCACAGCTTCACACCCTACCTCGTCTTATGAGACTAACAGTCCTGATTTCATTCCAGGCTCACCGACTGGAGTTCTCGCCCCGGTTGCCGACCAGCCCAACCGGTTGTCTGTCGACGGGCAATATCGCCATCTACAAATTTTTTAGAAGAGATCTGCTACAACACTTGATAGCCTACATGACCTAACCGAGCATGCCAAATTGCGACATTATCAGCTTTGCTTGTTTTCTTCACATAAGTTTCACCTGCTGACATAACGAACAATGAACCTTTCTTTTTGATTTAAAAAATAACATTATCAGATACTTCTTTTGCATTTTCAATGACATTCACATCATTAGGACCAAACAGTACATATTTTCCAGAATAAGTAATTTGAGGAACTGAGCCTTGATTTTTCATCAAACCTGGAACATGATAAACATCCTTTAATTTGATACTTATTGATTTATCTCCAGCAACCTCAATTTTCACCACACCTTTTTCTACCGGATATGTCAAGTTATCACCTGTGATAATGACTCGATCGCCATGATGATCTCGCATTGCAGAGAATAATGAATCATCTCCAGTCACATGATGTGAGCACCCTGAATCAACGATCCACTCTTCTCTCTTATTATTGTTAGCATAATTTACAAAATCTTGTTCTAACTTTGGTTCCACAATTTGGATGCTAAAACATTGCTCCCATTTCATTTGTTTATCTCCTTAGCTGGTACATGAAACATTGGCTTTGGAAAGTTTTACTAGACAATTTTTCTTGTTGTGCCCAATATTTCCATGTCTGTAGCACTTTTTGGTGTTTAGTGAATTTCCACCTTTTTCTGTGCTTGTTTCTTCCTCTTTATTTTTGTTCCAAATTGATGCATTCTTCTTGTTCGACTTCCCTTTTGAAAACAGAACATTATCAGATTCAAGCTTCTTAGCCATTTGTTTAGCTAAGGCTTCTTGATTAGAAAGCGTGTTCTCCCATTCTTCAATAGATGGTTGTTGCGACCATCCTTGAACGGAAGTGACAAAAGGACCGTACTCCTTTTTCAATAAACGAATAAGATAGAGTCGTAGGTGTGTCTCCCTAATCTTCTCTTGAGGATCAATCTCTGAATTTTCAGCACAAGTACCTTTTACTCGCAAAAAGTAATCTAATATTGACATACCTCCCTGTTGTAGCATTGCCAATTAATTCTCCAAAAGTTGCAGTCTTGTTGTGTTTTTCTTGGTAAACAGCTTTTCGAGCCTGTCCCAAAATTCTTTTGGAGAGCTAACATCACGAACATCATCAATAAACTCCTTGCTAATAGAAGTCCTCAAAGCAAAAAGAGCTTTTTCCGCACTTGATTTTCAATTTCCTTAGTGATTCGGCATTTTTATGAGTATCGACTTGAATTATTGAATCTGTTCCTACGATCATATCCCATAAATACTGACCATGAAGGTATGCTTCCATACAAATTCTCCAATACTTGTAGTTAGTTCCTACAAGTTTTTCTTTTCCATATTGAGTTTTTCCTCCGTTTGAGGCTTCCATTTCTACAGACAACAAAAGCTTTCTCTTCACACATTCAAACTTCTCCAAAAGGATAAATTGATAGAAAAGAAGACTGAAATGAAAAAAAGTTCCTCCTTCGACCTGGCTCTGATACCATATAACAAAAGAAAGGTCTAGGAACAGTAAAGAAGGAAAGAAAAAGAAACAGTTGAAAGCTCTTGTTGAATAGCAAAAATACTAACTGAAATTATAGAAGAAAATAGAGAGAACATACTTTTAATTCTATATTAACTTGACTCCTACTTCTAATGTAACTCCTAACTTATAGTGTTTCTATTATATTAAGCAAACTTCTAAACTTACTCCTAAAGTTCCTAACTTTCAGGCCACTTTCTAAGACTTTTTTGACTTGGTAAATGTAGTAAACAAAGAACACAGGAAGTTGCACTAATTTGTTACATAGGTCCCTAGAATTTAGTCAGTTTCTTGATTTTCGTATTATGAATAGACTTAGGTTTCTAGAACTACAACAGATCATCATGAATTACTTATGTTTATGTTCCTTATCAAATTATTATGTTATTACTAAGTTTATCACATTAATTTCGTAACCCTAGCTTTGTATTTCTTTAGTTCTTAAATTACACATGCTAGGTCAGACATTTAAGTTATTCAATTATACATGCCTGAGTCATTAATGAATCAATACAAGATTAATTTTTGCCTTCTCATTTTTCATTAAAAATTTTGATCAATCTAGTATTGAACAAACTCAGTCATAATGTGTTAACAACTTAGTTTATTGGGAGTAGCATAATACTGAGTTGGACAAGGGTTCAAGGAACCCGAATAGTCCAAGAACTACTAGCCAAGTAGGTTGGAAGTCACCTTTGTGTCCACCAGGTAGTGATAATGTCAACATACCTCTATACCTCTGGCAGGGTATATTGGGTCCTCTTAATGAAGAGTATACATCGGAATCCACATTTAGCTCATGTAAAATTATTATCAGTTATTAATAGCTCACACAGTTCAATTAGACTCTATTGCAATGACCATATTTACAGTTCAGTCAGTTTTATGTCTTAGCATGTTTAAAAAAATTTTCATTGCATCCCGTTAGCTCAACATCGTGTGTGTGTGTATCCCAACATCTCAGGTTTTCTCATCAAATTTTGGTTTTCACTTGGCAGAAGAGAGAGGTGGCCATTTGCGAGGTTTCTTGGATCTTGATCTAGTAGGAATGCATCTCTATTTCTTGTGTACTAATTGAAACATAAAAAAATATTTTATTTATCTTATAGAACAAAATGTGAAGAGATTCCTTAGATTTTTAAAACTCAATAATTTGATTTAGAATCTATTATTAGAAATATTAATTATGAAGAGATGTGAGTTTAAAAAGTGTATATTTCAAACAATTCATAATTGCTTTTACTTTTCTTATTCATGATTGTGAGTTGTTAATGCAACAAATGTTTATCCATAAATTATACATTACGTCAAAAAAGTTAATGCAATTACACACAAGTTAACTAAAGAAGAAAATGGACCATTAGAAGCAATGGTTAACTTTTATAACCATCAATTCATAAGAAACAAAATTGTTAAAATTATCATCTCTCTCTACAGGCCTTCCACTAAAGAGGTAATTTGTATGCATATATGTCGGCGATTTAGGTAGGTTTTTTCTTCTTTACATCAGAATATATCAGTAGTTAATTAACTACTGAAGAAAAATAAAATGCAGTTCTATTATGTGCATAGGATTCAAAATACGTCAAATAGTAATCCAGTTGTTATTTTGAGATTTTGATTAAAATGTTGGTGGAGAAAGGAAAAATGCAGGATATTTTCCATGTGGATCACGACGAGTTCTGACTGGAAAATTTGATGAATTTGTGGTCACAGAAAGTTTCAATGGCGCCACGTGATAATGATAAATTTTATAGATCTTTAAAAAATAGTTAAGTCATACAATCTGTAAAGAAGTTGATATGTAAATAATCTTTGCAATTTTAGTTAAACCATCCTTTACGGCCTAAACAATATTTTTTATGTCGTATCTCTAAATTTAATACTAATATATTTTTTATCATAATCATTCAATTATATTAAGACATTTCTAAAAGATTTAATTTATCCTTACCCAACTAGTCAATTCAAAGGTCATCGTGCTAGTTACAATGTTATTATTGTTCAAAAAGTTTATCATAATTTAATATTTCCATAAGAAAGAAGGGGAAGCTGATGCTTAAAATAGATTGAGAAAAAACATTTGATTGAATTGAATGGACCTTTGGTTATAATTCTTTGTGACTTCAAATTTTCTCAAAAGAATTTCAATTTCATTGTTAATTGTATTACGAATACTAATATAGCTATCCATGTCAATGTACCCAAAGATATTATTTTGCACCATTAAGGGGCATCCACCTTTAAAACGTCATGACACCATACATGTTTCTAACTCAGTCTTTTTGTGATCATAACAAATATTATTAATTATTTATTCTTAAGATACTTAGAATAAAACTTTGAAGAACTAAGTAAGAAACAAGAATGTTTAAAGATTATTTTTAAAACTAGAAAATTAGAACCATTAGAGTAAATAGAATCAGAAACATATTAGAAATAGTTAAAATATTTTTCTTGAAGAACAAAATTGAGCCCAATAAATACTCATTGCCCCCTTAACGAAATTTCCCCCCTCAAGTACTCGAGGTTAATGGAATATATCATCCCTTGATAGGACGATCTTACTCACCAGTGTATCGATACCTATAAGCACGGTGTCAGTGAACCACTCAACGACAATAAATTACACTTAGAACACTATATTTAGAAGTATTAGAAGATATCTAGAAAATTGGTTATTTAAAAATTAGAAGAAATTCCTGACAACAAAGGGCAATCTAATAAATTCTTATTGTTCCTTATCAAAAAGTCAGCCCTTTGAAAAGTTACAACCCTCCGGAAACATAACCTTTCATAAACGTGACAACTTTTCATAAGAATTACAACTCTTCATAAAAGCCACAATTGTTTAACTAAAATAACAACTCTTTGTAAAAATACAATACTCTTCATTTTTTATTCAGCACTTTTAAAAACTAAACAATCTCCCACATGATTTGGGAATGGCTCCAAGACAAAGAAATGGACGATTGTGTATACTTTAAAAGCAAGACTTTATCGCATCTCGATAAGTAGGTTTCCCTAAGAACATTTCATAGTAAGCATATGTCAAATATATTCAATCAATGAGTAGATTCGATATTTTTGAGCCATAAAGCTTCGACGTATACGTTAGATTTGATATATTTGAACCATCAAGCTTCGATGTATACCTAGAGAACCATATGTCACACAATCTACCATTTGTCGTTTATATTTCTTATATTTGTGTTTAAGACAAGAACACTTATTGATTTCATGAGTGCTTAGAGATTAGGCTTTTCACAACAGTTGTCCTTGACGTGACTTCCATTTCACTCTCATATTCGTTATTTGTAACACATGTTATCGCATAAACACACTATTTGGTTAAATCTGCAAAACATATTTAATCATAATAAAATTTAAGTTTTATTAACTCAGTAACAAACCTTAATGTTTTATCCTTGTCCCTCAACATTATCTTCATCATGAGAATGAATTGAGTTTGTTGACAATGTCGAACCGTTTGTCACAACTTTGATTTCTCCTTGAAGCTAGCTCTTCGAATCTCAAGCATGATAGGTAGATTTAACACCATGATGACTTGTCCTAAAAAACAAACCATTCCATGAGATGATATTTCAACTCTCTCTCTCTCTCTGGTTAGGCCTTTGCTATTCGATCCGACACATTATCCTTTTACTTTACATAGTCAATTCTGATAACTCTACTTGAGAGTAGTTTTCTAATATTATTATGTTTGTATTATATATGAAGAGACTTTAGATTATAGTTCATACTCCATGCCCTACACTGTCACGCACCGAGGCTACCAGCTTGACGTAACAGGGGACCTAGGATCGCGAGTGACCCCAATCTAATCCTGTATTGCCCATATTTAAAGCATATTGAGAATAAGTGAATAAAAAATGTACCATACGGAAGCTAAAACAGTGTATAACTTAAATAGAGAATACCAAACTAGTATGAATATATCAAACATACTAAGAGTGTAATAACAATTGAAAGATTAAACTTATCAATTAAAGATAATTGTACTACTATGTCTAAAAAGCTTCTGAATGAGTTGAGAAGTTGGGACATGCCCCCTAGCTAACTCTAACAAAACTAAAAACTGAAAGTAAGACAAAAATGTAAACATGTCTATTGTTCTCAGAATGAGAACTCACCATTGAAACCGGTTTTTGCAAACAGAGAAATGATTTAAGTGTGATCTAGATGCTAAGTACCTGAACCTACATCATAAAAGGTTGTATGGAAGAGTATCTATCAGTAAATGAAATAAACTAGGTATGAAGAATATAAATAGTAAAGCTGAGAAAATATTTATGAGTTGAACAAAGCATAACACAAAGCAATGACATAAGTTGAGTAATGATATAAATTGAGCAAGAATGTAAACACTGAAACATAGCTGTAAAGCTAAATTGAATGCTATGACCACATACTGATCATGAAAGTAACATACTAAACTAGATGCTTATGTGCATACTGAAGACCTGGTCAAATGCAGTATGAGTCTGACTCTGATAGATATTATTAAATGACATAAAACCATGTGAGATAATTGTGGAGTCCGATGTATATGCCCAATTGAGCAGACCCAATAAACCTTGTCAGGGGTATAAAGGCATAACTGGTGTGTTCACTAATTTTGATGCCCCTAAGAGGCACATTGTTCTAGGACTATAAGGGTATGCGGAACCCTAGTCCAACTCGATACTATGTCTATTCCTAATTGAATATGTATATGACACAAATGTTACTGAAATATTTAATAGCTCAAATACTAACATCCAATATGAGAATGCAACATTTACGTACTAATAATGTTACATTCGAAATCTAGAGGATAAATATATCGTCAACTTAAAAAGAATGTATAATTCATGAAGTAAGAAAATTTATACGAACTAGGGTTCTGAGTTTCATTCAAAGAATTGAGAAAACTTCCAAAGAAAAACTGATATTTAGACTATGGATTATATAGTAGCTGAAATCATAATAATTTCCCAAAACTTTATAAACCCTTGGTGTAAAAAATCTATGTCGAATCAAGGAACAAAGTGAAATTTAGGGAGCTAGTGGATGAAAGGAACCAACTAGGTGAAATCCAACATACCTGTTGACAAAATCTATGGAGATGTCCTTCGATTTTGGGGCTGTGATATGAAGAAACACTTCTGGTTATTCTTGGGAATTGTCTCCTCTCTCTTCACCATTTTTCTTTTTGTTTGGATGATTTTCGGTGAATAAAGGTTTTGGGTATGTGTGACTAAGTTTTTAGGCTTTAACTGAGTAAAATAACGTAGTTTAGGCATCAAAAAGGATAATGTTTAAGTACCCAACACATAGGCAAAATGACCAAAATGGTTGTGACTTAAATTTGACGAGTTCCACCTACTACATGATTAAAGAGTCGTAAGTTTACCAACCATAGGTAGGGGTCGTCGGTCAAGGTCCGTTTGATAGAGCTTCGCTAAAATAAGCATATATTTTTACTCTTAGGTTGGATGTTAGTAAACCTACTGGTGTTGGAAAGAGAATTTATTTATCTTTAATTATTATGTCATATTGCACATAATTCATTTTGTATTAACATATGACCGTTTAAGGTTGACCTAAGAGTCATTTCCCTCAAATTGGTTGTTGATCCTTACCTACAGTCAAACCTAAGGTCTGTAGGTCCAACCGCTGACAATTCTTGTCAACCATTGGTGGGGGCAGTAACCATATGCATTTGGTTCACAATGATGGACCCAACATACGGATCGTGTGTCAAACCAAGAATCATCATTGCCTTCTATGGTTATTGCACCTGGTCCTAAAAAGCTACATTTTTCTATTTTCTCAAATTTGAGGTGTTACATAAATATTGCAACATGATTATCAAATTGTATGTATATTGATTCCAAAGGTTCGGCAAAAGTGATATCTACAAGAAATTCCAGAGTCTCAACTTATTCACCGACCTTATCTAGAGTGACGAACTCAGAGATTATTTTAGAGCTAGAAATACATTTCTCTTTGGAAGATTTCCAAGACTTCTCCTCCAACACGAATCAGTACATATCAACTCATATATTTTAATTTATTTGATCCGGTGATCCAATTTTCATCACTATAACCTTTGAGTAGTGCTGGATATTTATCTAGCAAGACATAGTGTAAAGTATATTTTAAATACCGTAAACTCTTTTCATTGTCATTTAATGAGATGATTGGTAGTACTCGTGAACCGAGTAAGTTTACTTGTAACACATGTTATATCTGATCGCGTACAATTCCTGATAGACATGATACTTCTTAACATTGTAAGATCATCAAATTGTGAGTCACTTTCACCTTCACTCTTTTGAAGTTCAAAGGTCACATTTAGTGGCGTCTTGATAATATCATAATCTAAATATTTGAACTAGTCAAGTAACTTTCCAATTTAATGAGATCCTACAATGCTATACATTATAGTGTTATAAGTATTCTTATACCTAAGATTTCATCACCATCTCCAAAATCATTCTTATGAGAGTTGATTTCAAGCATATGTTTAGTTGTATTTAGATCATTAATGTCTCTATCGATGATCAACATGTCACAGTATACAAACAAACGGTGATCATATTATTTTATCTTTGTGACGACCTAGATTCTGGAATTCGGCTCGCAACTAGTGTCGTTAATCTTTCATAGGTTGCAGACAAGCCTCTTCTTAGTTTTCATCACAACCATAAAATTAAATTTGCGAAAATATTTAAAACATTTAATATATAATTGAAGTATCCTTAGACTAAATGCTTAAGGTTTATAAAAACATACTATATTCTAAAACTATTGTCTAACATATAAAGAAACCATCTAAAGAGTGCAAATCTGAACTTAGCCAATAATAGTTAATATGCCATATAGGTCTTATTAGAAAAGAGTCCAATGAACATAATGGAAATAGCGTATTCTTAAGACTACTAAAAATCTATGTAAGCTAGAATATGAAAGATAGAATCTCCGAACATGAGGACCTACCAATACTTGGAGAAAGAGTTCCAAGCTTCTTGAAATCGACCTCCTTAAGATTCAATGGCTGGAACCTACAGTTGTAGTAATAAAGTAATCGGGTTAGTACGCCACATGTACTAAGTATGGGTATATGCACATAACACAGAGGGACATGCATGAAAAAGAATCATTTATCAAATATTTATAATACAAGCCAATCCATACAAAAATCTTCAATGCACATACCATAAAACTTATAGAAGATAAGGATTTCTTTAACATCAAACATGATTTTAATTATAGGCATGTTATCATAAAGTCACATTAACAATTCATATTCAATAGATTATATAAACAAAACATACAAAATACTTGCCAATGATCCCATCCCCAACCTACAAGTGCAATGGTCATGTGAAGCCCATAACCTCACAAAACAAAGTAGATAAGATAGTAGACCATAAGCAAGGCTATGCTTCATATACTTGTAATATAGTTAGGTATCATGAACATATCCATTATAGCCAAATAACACATTCATCATAATAGCCAACAATCATGTAAGATTAATGTCATATATCATAAACATATATCTTTCACATCATCATAATACTTAAGAACAATCTCCTACTACTTTCCTTCGAGTCAACTTGTGCAATGTCTAGGTAGAGTCCCATACCACTACCTATACAAAGCCAATCATCACGTCACCCTAGTCAACGTTCGTTTACTTGTCTTTCATTTTACATGAGGGAACATACGCATTAACCGACATAGACCATGTAATCTAAATATGGAATCCAGTGTCATGAAACCCCACACCGAAAAAAGGTGGTCTACCAGCCAAAGTAGAACCTCATGACATAGCTTTCAAGGTAGATCCACTAGCTAGTATTCTATAGTGGAAACATAGTTTAAGAACTAGGAGATGTATTAGATACCCATAGCTCATTATTACATGGAAGCCTCAACCACATGAGAATCATTGTCAACATACCTTCCCCTAGAAAATGGACACTTCCCATATCTAGTTCATCGGTGCTTAGCTTCAATCCCTTTTATTGAAATAACTTGTCATATGTTTTTCATAATAAATATATCATAGGTCATAGAAGATTATCTCCTTTTATTACATGATCATGGTCTCTTTTATATTAGATTAGAATTGTTCTTTCATCATAACCCTTCATACGTGAGATTTACATGGCATAATCATCTTGTGTAAAGCATACAAGAAAGTATTAGAAATTGCATATTAATATTCTTATAATAATCTCACGATTTACATATGCATAGCCAGCATATTCACATATCAACATCATACATACTTTCATAACATAGAATCAAGACTTATAGGCTAACATAAACATCTTAGAGTAATCATAATTTTAGAACACTTACCTCTTGCTTCCAAGAATCTTATTCATCATGCGATATTCATAATAATACATAGTTAAATACTCAATGAAATAATCAATAAAAACCCATAAAATCATGTACAAGATCAATGGAAAGTATAAATCTCATTATGCAAAAATATGTTTGGAAAGTGGAATATCCATTAAACTGCTACCATATTCACCTCAATCTAATGAAAAACCGAACGTTGAAATAAATGATGGATGCATTATTTATAAGTTCGGGTTTACACAAAACTTGTATGGAGGAACTATCCTTACTACTAAAGGGAACAACAAAAATTTTTGTCTTCTTACGGAAGCGATTTTGTTTGATCAAACTACAATCTTTTTCATATGAGAAATGGAAAGGAAGAAAATCCAACATGAAATATTTCAAAGTGTGGGGGTATCTAGTCAAAGTCAAAGTTCCTATTCCTAAAAGAATTAAAATAGAACCTATGACCGTGGAGTGTAAAATTAGACTTGAGTAGTCTTGAGAAGTGTCTAAAAGGCCTAGGAAATGAAAAGGATAACATACTTAATAATGAAATTCAGAGGCTTAGTAAATGTTAAAGGACATTTACTTCCTTTTAATGTGATTTTGTAACATTTCATGTATGTTCTGTAGCCTCATTATTTGGAAAGATGGTGTCAATAAACAATATTGGAAGTTAATTGATCTTATGCAAGAAAATAAACCTTTGGGTTCAAAATGAATCTTTAGAAGGAAAATAACAGTTCAGGGAATTGTTCAAAAATATAAAGCATGACTTTGTGTCAAAGGCTTTTGAAAAAAAAAACTAAGGTTTTGATCTTGTCAATATATAATACTCGTTAGTAATTAGAATTACATCCATTAGTATGAAAAAATTATTAGTGTGGTATATGACCTCCAAATTCATCAAATGAATGTGAAAAGAACTTTCTTAAATATATAATTGGACGAAGAAATTTACATGAAACAAACCGAAGGTTTTGTAGTTCCTGGTAAATAAAAGAAAGTGTGAGAACTTGTTAAGTCATATTATGGAAGCACCCAAACAATGACATAATTTGATCAAACCATGTCGGCAAATGGATTGAAGAATGATGGAAGTGATAAATGTGTTCACATTAAAATCATAAGGTCATTGTTTGTTTGTATATTAGTGATATGTTGATCATCAATAGAGACACTAATGATTAATGCTACTAAACATACGCTATAAATGCAAGTGGAATGGAAATTATTGGAGTTGCTAATGTGATCTTAGATATAATAATTCGTAGAACTCCATAATGTTTAGAATTTTCACGGTCTCATTGCATTGAAAAGGTACTTAACTAGTTCAAATATTTGGATGTCAATATTGTCAAGTTTCCATGAGCTTTGCATTTCAAAAGAGTGAAAACAAAAGTGACTCACAATTGGATTGTACTAGAGTTTTGGGAAGCATGATGTATATCATATAGTGTGTTCGATCAGATATAACATTTGCTATTTTAAACTTAGTCGGATCACAAGTGGTCCCAAATAAATTCATTATATGACAATAAATAGAGTTTTGAAGTATTTAAAATAATACTTAAAACTATGTCTTGCATTATAACAATATCCAACAATATTTAAAGATATAGTGATGCAAATAGAATCATCTGACGAATGAAGTAAAATTCACGAGTGGATATTATTTACTATTGGTAGAGGAGCAGTCTCTTAGAAATATTTCAAAAGAGACATGTATCGCTAGCTCTACAATGATCTTTGAGATAGGTGGTCTAGATAAGGTCGGTGAATAAGTTGAAAGACTCTGTATTTTCTTGATAGATATTCTATTTTGGCCCAAACCATTAGCATTAGTATAAATACACTTTCACAGTCAAGATGCAATAAATAGGGCATGGAGCATGACGTTTAACGGAAAGTCTCGTCATATACGACATAGACATGATACCGTTAGAAAACTACTCTCTAGTGGAATTATCAGAATTGACTATGTAAAGTCAGAGGATAATGTGTCGGATCCACTTACAAAAAGGACTAACCAGAGAGGAAGTTAAAATATCATCTAAAGGAATGTATTTACGTCTTAGGACAAGTAATCATGGCGGTAAATCTGTCTAGAAGACTGGAGATCCCAAGAGCTAGATTAAAAGAGAAAAACAAAGTTGTGAATGACGGTTCGGCATTGTCAACAAACTCAATCCATTTTCATGATGAAGACAATGCTCAAGGACAAGGATACAACATTAAGGTTTGTTAATGAGTTAATAAAGCTCAATGGTTTTAATGATTTGCTATGTTTGGAAGAGTTGACCAAATAGTGTATCTACGCGATAACACGGTTAGGAATCACCTATGTGAGTGTGAAGTGTAAGCCGCTTCAAATAAGATGATTGTCAAAAGCCCATCTCTCTATAGACTCATGAAACCAGGAGGTGTTCATGGCTACAACGAACACAACTGTAAGAACCATAAACGGTAAAGGGTTAATTGTGTGACATATAGTTGTCTAGGTATACAGCAAAGTTTGACGTTTCAAAGGTATCGCATTTACCGATTTACCGAGTATATCCGACATATGTTCAGTACGGGATGTCCAAGGGGAAACCTACTTATCCAGATCTAATTAATTCATTCTTGTAAAGTAAGCATACTTCTCTTTTTCTCTTTCGTCGAGTCATTCCCCATTCATGCGGGGGATTTTTGAGTTTTAAAAAGGTATGAATGGAAAATGAAGAGTTGCGACTTTTATGAAGAGTTGTGACTTTTATGAAATATTGCGACTTTTATGAAAAGTTGTGACTTTTATAAAATGTTGCGACTTTTATGAAAAGTTGTGATTTTTATGGAAAGTTGTAACTTTTATGAAAGGTGATGACCTTTATAAAATATTGTAACTTTTCCAAAGGTTTGTGACCTTTCTGGTAAGGAACAATAAGAACCTTTTCACACTACCCTTTGTTTTCTATAAATTGAGGGATTTCCCCTCATTTTAATATAGAATTTATGGACTTCTTCTTCAACTACTAAATCTAGTATTCTAAGTGTACACTGCCATTTAGTGGTTCGTTGACACTGGAGTTTTTGGTATCTATACTCTGGTGATTGAGATCATTTTACCCTGGAAGGTCATATTGCAAATAAAACATTGGATACTAGAGGGGAATAATTTCCTTCAGGGGACACTGTGAGTTCAGTGGACTTGATCTTTTTCTTAATAAAAATTTTCCAGATTCTGCTATGTCTTTTTGAAATTTAGATTTGTCAATTAATTTTAGTTCTTCTATTCTTTTGTTCTTCACTGGTTCATTAAACTTAATAACTTCGTATTTCTGCAAAATTTGTTGAAATTAGTAAGATTCTTTAGACACATATTAACAACAATTCTTCTTTAAGAAAAATATTTCGTATATTTTTTTTGAAATCTGTTTCTGATTCTAGTTTCGCTACTAGTTTTAATTTTCTAGTTGTGAAAATGTTCTTAAACTTTGTTGTCTTACAAAGATGTTCAAAGTTTTGTTCTAAGTATGTTTAAAATACAATATGAACAACAACAAATGGTCATGTGATTCCTCATATCTACCCCCACAGATTAAGATTAAGAGGGAAGTCGAGCCACGACTATAAATAAGGCACTTCTTTGAAGGAAACCCATGGTCTAGTAGTTTTGTGTTTAATTTAGAATAATGTTGTGTTGAAAGTTCAGGTTTAAGTGTGGAAAGTTTTTGAGAAATTTAGATTTGTGATAATATGGTACATCCAGCAAATCGCCCAATAGAATGGCGTTCCAAATTAAAATCATTATTTGGCTCAACACAAATATAACTTGGAGCATTTAAAACTCGACGAGCTCTATTAAAATCACTTGCAAGACGTTGACCACATTGACAAACCCTATTAATAGTGTCATTTGTACCAAAATCATTAGGGTTGTGTAAAACCCAGCGAGGTAATAAGCCAATAGGCTTTTTGCTGAGTTGATCAGCGAATACGACTAACATCGCCGAATGGGCGCGAACAGGACGATTTTTAATAGAAAATGGTTTTAAAATTTCAAACCCTTCACAATTCACTGGTTTTTAAGTTTAACAAACTCTTACAAAGTTAATATTTTTAGTTGATTAAGTACTGCTTGGATCATGATCTCTTCGTCGCCTAGCATTACACTTTCATTTTAAATTAGCAATAAAGGTTAGTTTTCCTAAATCATGCATTTACCTTTGTTTTTTTTCTTTTGAGCAAATAATTTTGTTGTTATAGCCTAATTTTATACGTTAAGCATGCCTATATTTTTTTCATTGATGGAATCCCATAAATCTATTATTTGAAATTTATTCTATATATGAGGGCTTATTCCACATGTTTAGCTATTAAAATTTTGAGCATCCAGAGGTAATTGTTGTTACGGGTCTTATATTAATTTTGGTGGTGCATGCTTTAATTTTGTTTTTCGGGATTGCGAGTTTGATTTTCAGATGATGGGTTGAAAAAAAGGGCACATTGGGTTTTTCGCGAGGTAGGACAAACTCGCCGAACCACTCAGCTATTCGCCTAATGTTCCTATCTCACCTTTAAATTAATGCTTTATTCCATGTTTGATTTTCTATCAATCGGTGAGAACCCTTAGGTCGCTGAAGGGACTCAAGAACTCACCGAAATCTCTCTTGATCTCCTTTTATCTACACCCCTAGACCTCTGATAAACTATAACTTTAGGCGGGCAAATCACAGCTCAAAAGTACTCGTTGACTCACCGAATGTACTATCCCACCACCAACTTGCTATGACTTCAGAGTCAATCTTTTTGTCGATCCTTCGCTAGCTCGACAAAGGAGTTTTGCGACCCCCATGCACCTTTAAGTATTTGGGGTGAAGCTATTTTTCACTCTACCTTTTGAATTGTGCAAATGTTACAAGTCATGTTTGGGATATCTAAGATTTTGGGGTTGTCTAGACTTTGTGAGGCTACTGAATCCCAATATTACAAAGTTAGGTAAGAAAATTACTGCCTGTATTTTTGTTGGTTATGCTTTAAATAGTACAACCTATAGATTTTATAATCTTGAAGATAATATTGTAATAGAATCTGGTGATGCTATTTTTAATGAAAATATATTTTCAATTGATTCAAAAATAATGTGGGTCAATGTTTTGACCAAAATATTTTGTCACAACCTAGTTCTTCTAGTTCTACATTAAAAAATAAAGAAGTTGATGGTTTTGAGATAAGAAGAAGTAATAGAACTAGAGTAGAAAAAGATTTTGGTTCTGATTTATATGTCTTTAATGATTAAAATAATCCTTTAACTTTGAAAGAAGCATTATCATCACATGATTCTATTTTTTTTTAAAGTAACTATAAATGATTAAATTAAATATCTAATTTCTAAAAAAACATGGAAGTTTGTTGATTTATCACTGGGTTGTAAAAAAATTGGTTGCCAATAGGTCTTATGGATAAAGTTGAAAAGGGATGGTTCTATTGATAAATACAAGGCTAGGCTAGTTACAAAAGGTTTTAAACAACTAGAAGCCTGGAATTTTTTCATAATTTTCTCCGGTAACATGAATTTCATCCATTAGACTTTTAGTTGTTATGCCATTAATTTTTTATTTGCAAATTCATCAAATGGATGTAAAGACTGCTTTTCTATGTGGAGACCTAAATGAAGAAATTTTTGTGGATCAACCTGAGTATTTTGTCAAAGCAGGCCAAGAAAGCAAGGTATGTAAACTTACTAAATCACTATATGGCTTGAAACAGTCACCAAAGCAATGTCATGAAAAATTTTATCCCTACATAATTGAAAATATTTTAAAAACAAATGAGTGTGATAAGTGCATATATAATAAGTCTTGGAATAATTCACATGTGATTATTTGCCTATATGTTGATGATTTGTTGATATTTGACTCTTACATGATTGTTACTGATAAAGCTAAAAATGTTCTTAGAAGCCATTTTGATATGAAATATGTTGGTGAGACAAATTTAATTCGTCAAATAAAAATAACAAGAACATTGAGGGAATTTTCCTTGACCAGTCACATTATGTTGAGACAAACTTTCATTATTACAAGCATGTTGCTACTCCTTTTGATTCAAGTGTTCACTTTTTTTCTGTTGAAAGTTAAAATGATGTAATAAATCAAAAGGAATATGCTATTATAATAAGAATTTTGAGATATGTGACTTATTTCTCTAGACCTGATATTGCATCTGCAGTAGGAGTACTCGGCAGATTTACAAGCAAGTCAGGTATTGAACATTGGCATGCTGTAACAAGAGTTATGAGGTTTTCAATTGGAACAAAAAATTTTGGTTTGTTCTATAACATATCATGTTGTACTTGAAGACTTTTGCAATGCAGATTGGAACACGTTATCAGGTAATTCCTATTCTACCACTGGTTATGTTTTTACTTTAGATAGTGGGGATGTTTGTTGGTAATAAAAAAAGGAAACTATAATTGCTAACTCTACCATGGAGACTAAACTAACTGTTTTAGCTTCATCTAGTGAGGAAGAGAATTGGTTAAGATATTTATTGTTTCAAATTCCTTATTTTTAAAAACCAATTCCTCCCATTTTAATTCATTGTGATAGCACCGCTGCAATCGGTAGAGTTCAAAGCCGTTATTACAATGGTAAATCAAAACCTATAAGGAGGAAACACATTAGTAAGATTGTATTTGACAAATGGTACAATTAATGTTGATTATGTCAAACCTTGTGATAATCTTGTAGATCCTCTTACGAAGGCCTTAACAAGAGAAAAGGTCTGGATCACATCGAGGGGGATGGGATTGTATCCGACAAATCCTTGAGTCATATACAAGAAAACCCAACCTGGGGACTAGAGATCCTATAACCAGGTTGAAAGGGAAAAACTAATCATATGATGACTTATTGTGAAAAATGCACTATCTTATTATTCTCTACCTATGATGTGAGTGCATTATTTCCTGTAGTTTGTGAAGGTTGAGTTGATAAAAATTTCAATGAATATTTATAGCCCGTATGGATGGAGTTTTAATCTTACAGGAGCATTCTCGACAGATTTCACCTATGTGATGTGTGGAAGTAGGTCGCTTCCTATGAGAATGGGGCTTAGTCTCAAATGCACTCATTAAACCAGGATAGCACATGGCCATAACGTGCTATTTGTGAAATCTCATTTCAACACCTTGATTATTATTTGTGAGCAGTTATATTTTATTTCCCTTAAGCAGTCATAGTTCAACTCTTAGAGAACTATGACTCTAGAGTAAAAGTTACTGTTTCACTAAGTGGAGGTTCAGTGCCGAACACATCTTCATTATGCATAGTAGTCTTCCTTCAGCTGATATACTCTCTTATATATATATATATATATATTAAAATGAGTGGAGGATTGTTAGGTTATTAGCATTTTACTATTAATATTTAACATATTGAATTGCTTTATTTTGGAGTTATAAGAATGACCGTTGGTAGACATTTGTATCTTCAACTACAACATTAATCATGCTATTCATCTTTGACTTGGTAGTCATGTAATGCCATTACTTTTGGATTTATTGGATGAATTCATTGTAAGATAAAAACATTTCAATAAAAATTGGAATGGATAACTTATAAATAATCCCTTAGCATAGTTTATCCAACACTTTATTTCATTCTTAATTCCTTCATTATTCTTTATAATCTATGTAACATATATAACTCCTAAGGTCATTTATCTTCACTGTTTACCACCCCATTATCTTCCTATTCATTACTAGGAAGACTTTCTCAACTATAAATTGTGGTGGTATTCATTTGGTTTGGAACACACAACACACAATAGAAAAATATAGAGTGAAAGAGTTTGTCAAAAAGAGAGTTCTTATTAGTTGAGGGGAAGTGTTCTTTTGTGGATCTTTAACCTCAACTCTTGTCTAGAGTTGTTGAGTTATATTTTGTGAATACGTTGTTGTTTCCTAGAGAGGACCAGTAAGAAAGAATTAGTGCTGGACCGACGAAAACATTTATCGCAGTGGGCTTGTATCTCTTTTAAGAGAGTGAGATATCCCTGCCTCAGCCAGAAGAGATTTATTTTTTCATTTCATTTTCATTTGTAATCTTGTAATTTTTGTTATATTGTAAGTTTTCGCTAATAGAAACTCATGAGGTATATTTTTTGGGAGATAAAAAAGACAAATGATTACTAGATATAAGGAATTTAAACGTACAATCAAAAAGACTATCAAATAGAAAGGGGTTTTGGTAATCAAAGAAAGGATTTGGGTAAAGACAATATTAAGTAATATATAATTCAAATTTAGGAAATTAAAAATTCAACACTCATTCAACAATTCATTGTCGTTTCAAAACAGGCAAATCAATCAAAGCTAGGCTAGATCATCATCAATAACCACTTATCTCCTTTCGGTCTCAAAGATCGTTATCACCAAATCCCCTTTCTGCATGAATTGTATTCAACATCGAGTATTCACATACCTTAATCTAAACCCCTTTTTCTAGAATTTTTAGGATTCAAAAATTTAAAGCTAAAGTATTTACTTGTAGTTTTTAATATTAGGAATAAATGTCAAACTTGATTGTTAAATAAGTTTCCAAATCACAAATTCTTTTTTTACCAACCCACAAAGAGCGGAAGCAAGATTCAGTGTGTGCTCTCAAATCATAGAATAAAAAGATACAAAAGCATTAGAGTGAGAAATCAAGGCCCAAATAAATTATTCCTTTCTAGTAAAGAACCTCAATCTCAATTACACAATTACACTTACAGTTCTTGCAATTTTTAAAAAGTAAATGAACAACAGAATAACATATTTCACTAATAAGAAAACAATAGTCAAACTCAAATGTGAATTCTGAGGAAACTTCCAAGTCTAAACCCAAATTGAAGACTACAAATTTAACTCAACTATAAGATAAGAAGAAGGATGTTGCTATCTAGGATTGTTACATACAAGACAGATACAATATTAATAGTTGAACAATGAGAACGACAAAGTGTAAAAAGGTATTTTGGGGTTAATTTAGTGAATTCTCAATCAGCCTAGGTTCCACGCATTCTATCCTTCAAGGCCGCGACAACTAACTTACATGGTTGCGATGAGTAGTGTCACAGGGTCACGCGGGCTTGACCTTTGTCCATGTGATCATGAGATCTAAATTTCTCGGGCAACACAATGGCGACATCTGCTTCACACAGTCGCGATGAGCAAATTTCTTCCAGTTCCACTTCCTTCCAATTAACTTATTCTTGTTTCAATATCACTCGGTTTCTTCAACCTTCTTCTCAATCAACTTCCTATTTTATTGTCATTCAAACAAGAAGAAAATTTTATTAAAAGCGCCAATTAGAAACTAAAGAAATAAAAAATTATCTATAAAAATAGTCTGGAATGAGTAGAACTCCACTAATTACATAAACAGCCCCAAATTAGAGATTTTTCTTTTCCTCAAGTGAAGAAAATAAAATATAGAAGAGGCTCTCATATCAACACGCACTAGAAATCAATTTCACCTTTTTCAATCAAGAAGAAAGTAAATGACTTTATTTGATATTAACAAATAGTTCACATGCAAAGTTTCACAAAATATCTACCCTCATTCTCATTGCGAATTTCAAATAACCAAGAATTATTAAGTGGCAAAAACTAAAACACAAGAAGTGACTCAACTCATTCATTTATTTTCGTTCATACTTAACGTAATTAAAGATTTTCAAAATCACAACTTTATCAATTTGCCTGCTCTCACAAGCTGGAAATGTCCCAACACACTCACAAAGTATTTACAACACAAGGGACAAAGAGGCAAATTCCCACACTCACAACAAAATATCTCAAGAGCACAAATGTCACAACATAGGCTTATCTTTATATTTGATCAACATTGACTAAACTTAATTCGATTAAAGATCTCAAATTACTTTGTTACTCTTTTAATGTAGGGTTGCAAAAGATTAGGATCATTTATGTACAAGTGATTACACCCTCCTTCAATATAATAAAACAACATATCATTCACCAACTTTTCCACTCTTCTTCATTTTAGAACTTACTACACATTTCACGCATTATTTTCTTCTTTTTATTTCTTAGTTTTACTCTAGAGGCCCCACATGCAAATTTTTAACAGGGATTCATATCTCTTGATTCACTTTCTTTATTTATTTTCAAAAACATTTCTTTATTAAAAACTTTTTCCCCCATTTAATTTTTTTTTTATTAAGATACCATGTTTAAAGAATCAAATCTATGAATTTTTTGTAATACCCCCAACCTATGCTTCTATCCTTATCTTTCATAATTCTCATGGTTAAGGGGGGGGGGGCAGATCCAAAAGAGGGTTTTTTTTTTCCAAAAAGGATAAGGCTTGTAATGTGGTTGTCAATAAAAAGAATAAGGCTCAAAGGGGACAACTTAGAATATATTTAGTGCAAACATAGAATATTTAGTCCAAGTGGACTTCAAAAACATTAAATAAATCCTAAAGTCATTTCTCTCACAAAAATTAATCAAGACAAACATTTCAACATCAATCGCGCATGTTCTATGTGACAAAAGTAAATCACATGGCATTACACCACAATTCATCACACATGGTATGCAAATCAATTAATATAGCTCAAATTCATACTTACTTTTAAATACAAGTGGCATCGACCGCTAGAGAATCAAAAGTCTTAAAATGAGATGTAAGAGTTGTCACAAAATCATTTCCAACATGCTTAAATATCAAAAATAGAAGGATATGTTTGACACTTTTCACATGCAAGACTATGTTCTTAGTGCCAACCAAGCTCCAAACTCCCAATGGACGATGATATTTCCCTTAAGAAAGTTGTCAACCAATAAATCATTTTCAAAACTCATGCGTCTATTTGGGGTCGGCTACTCACACTATATCACATCCACAACCAATCAACCACTTATGAGCAATCGTTGATTTTTACCTTTATAATTCGTCACCTTATCCATCACATTGCATCGTCAGTCTTTATTTATTAAAAAACAAGGAATTTTCAAAAGAAACAAAATAAAATAAAGCAACCCAACATAATAAATCAAATATCCCAATGCGATCACATCATCCATAAATTTAATTAACCAGCCCGACATTGACACATCATCAACAAATAAGGCCATGATCTAATAAAAAAAAAGTAGGACTAGGGATACACCCCCTAACTAAAACATGTAGTTGTGTCCTCTAGTACCACAATAAAAAAAGAGATTGTGAGCGACTCCTTCGAAAGATCATTACTCATGGGAGATGCTATCCGTATCTTAAAAGAAATCATAAGACTCATTACTTGAGCCACAAAATTTCTAGTGTGTACTCATCATCCTGTTAAAAAACTTATTGTTCTTATTATTTTATTCCTTCATATTTTCTGGCTCCTCTCCATTTTTTAATCCAGTCTTTAGAATCTGTCGATCCTGCACTATAGCAGAAACTGTAGAAGTAGTACTACTATAGGCCGAAGAGATATATCCAACCCCTATAGGAAGATATTGAGTCAGCCCTTGAATCTCCAATTGAATCGGAGTATCTGTAACCTGCATCCGTACTTATAAGTGGACTAGTATCTTTATCAATTCAGATGGAGGAGGGATAGAGGTTGAACTAGGTTAATCGGTTCCCCAAATGAATGTGTAAAACACTAAATCATACACATCACTCTTTCTCTTCTTTGGAACATTCCTTAAACTCTTCTTTTTAAGTAGGTAGTTCCATCCTTTGGACACTTTATGCTATCTCTCTCATGTTTTTCCACCTCATATTTCAGGCATAGATACGTATTCAAAGAAGGATAAGAAAGACTCTTGTACCTTGTAATAATAAACTATTTGTTGGTGTCACCCTTAGAGCTACCCCTGCGATACGGACACGGAACTTAGAACCACAAGTTATCCCAAGCTAATCCTGCTGGCATAATCATGAATATACTAAAGAATATAAATTGATGCGGAAGCTAAATCATAATTTAATTTGAAAATATGGGGAATACCTATATTATATAACTAAGATATTTGAAAACAATGAGTTTAATGCAAAAGAAATATTAACTCAATACTAAGTTAAATCTAACTATGTCTTAAATAAGCCTCTGACTGAGTAGAAATACTGGGACAAGCCCAAACTAAATCTAGTAAGAACTGAAACTAAAAGACTAAATACTGAAATGAACCTCATGACTGTTGTCCTCGGAGAATTAGGACTCACCATTGATTCTGTTGAACTGGAGATCAGAAATTGATTTATGGGTGATTTGAATGCTGAGAACCTGAACCTACATCATGAGAAGATGTAGAGCACGTATGCGCAAGTACTTGAAAGGTATTGACAATGCAGGATAGATCAAAGCTGAAATAAGACATAATTGAACAAGAACAAAAGCAAGTATTATGAACATAATATAAAGAATTTCTGAGCTAACTGAATGCAACAACAAATTTATAACATGCTGAAACTTAATACTTAATATACTAATAAATGGTCAATGCAATATTTAATACGAAAATGAATCATTAAAAACTGAAGCATGTATATCTGAATAACTGAAATATATGTCACAGCATGTGTAATTCGAGAACTAAAGAAATACAAATCTAGAGTTCTGAAATTCATTCGATAATATGAGTAATAACATAGTAATCTTATTCGGAACATATATTTAATAAACTCATGAAGTTCAATAAAAGTTCTAAAACCCTAGGTTTTATCATGATAAGAGAATCAAGAATCTGACTGAAAACTAAGGATCCAATGGGGGAAAGGAAACAACTGCTGAAATCCCACATTCCTGGTGTTGAAATCCACTGGAAAATATTTAGGTTTCGGGTCTGGAACTGATGGAGCTTGTGGCGTTCTTGAACTAGGGTTTTGAGATTTTTCTCCTCTCTTGCTTCTAATTTTCTATGTTTTGATATCATGATTTTACTTAGATATATTTTAGTTATGTTTCTACGGTTAAACTGACTAAAACCTAATGATTTAGGGTAAAAACGAGGTATATTATGGTTTAAACGGAGTGGAATAGGTCAAAAAGACCCCAGGGAAAGTTGGTGTCGGACCTACCTATCGCCAGGACAGACTGTCCATATGTGGGTCCACGCTGCGTCGGTTGGTCCGTCGGTTGGGCATGTGCGACAGGCCTTTAATAAAATGGGCATAACCTTTTGCTCTAAGGTTTGATTTTAGCAAGGTCGGTGGCTACGGAAAGATAATTCAATTGTCTATATATGGGTAGGTAATTGGACACCTAATTCATTTTGTGCTAAGAGTTATGAACATTTGAAGTTTACCCAACTGCACTTGCCCCCTAACTGTCTGCTAATTCCACCCTACGGTCAGACTTACAGTCTGTGGGTCCATCTACGGACTGTGTTGGTCATCCGTGGCTCTTGTTAAAGAGTGGGTGAAGGGGGTCTTGATCGACGGTCATGGACTACGGACCATAGTTTGACCTACGGACCGTAAGTCCGTCCCTCGACCAACACTTAACCAATTTTCCTGGGCTGAGATTTTTGGGAGTTTCTGTTCCCATCGACGGTTGTGCAGGACGGACCGTGGGAAAGGATACGGTCCATCGTTGATATTGTTAGTTGCACCTGCAGATTTTTCTAAAAAACATATTTTGGTCTATTTTTGATACGGGGTGCTACATTACTCCCCCTTGGGAAATTCGTCCTCGAATGAAGACTAAACTAGCTGAAATAGAGGGAGAGAGCTGCAAACCCCACTACTATACACTGAGAACTGAGTTTCTAACATAATTGAGTTCTGAGTACATGCCAATACGCTGAAAATCCAAGTACAAACTGAGGTAACATGATTCTAAGACTGAATTTATGTATGAATGACTGGAAAACTGAAGAGGAACTATTATCTCAAGCTGGAGTGGTATCGGAACGAAAGAGGTGAGAATACTTGGTTTTCATGGTTGCGTCTGCTTCCCAAGTAGCTCCCTCTACGGACTGACTCTTCCACAAAGCCTTGACTGAATTGACTTCATTGTTTCTCAAACTTATACCCTGAAGGTCAAGAATCTCCACTGGTAGATCCTCATAAGAAAGACTATCTTTCATCGCCACACTATCTATTGGCACTATCGAGGCTGGGTCATCCACACACTTCTTCAAGAGTGAGATGGGGAAGACCGGATGCACTGCTACTAAGTCTGCTGGTAACTCTAACTCATATGCCACCTTGCCATTCCTTTTCAAGATCTTGTAAGGTCCTACATATTCAATACTTATCTTCCCTTTCATTCAAAATCTCATCACCCCTTTCATAGGTGAGACTTTCAGAAAAACTCAATCATCAACTTTGAACTCTAATTCCCTTCTCCTTACATTTGCATAAGATTTCTGACGACTTTGGGCTATCTTAAGTCTCTCTCTAATGAGTTGCACTTTCTCCATAGCATAAAGGAATGAATCTTACCCTATCAAAGCTGCTTCACCTACTTCAAACAAGCCAACCGTAGATCAACATATAACCCCATATAAAGCTTCATAAGGGGCCATCTGTATGCTGGAGTGGTAGCTATTATTGTAGGCGAACTCAAAAAGTGGAAGGTGATCATCCCAACTACCTTTGAACGATCACACAATCCCTCAACATATCCTCTATAGTATGAATGGTATGCTTTGCATGTCCAGCCTTCTGCAGATGAAATGTTGTGCTAAGGTTAACTTGAGTACCAAGACCCTTCCGAAGTGACTTCCACAAATGAGAGGTAAACTAAGGACCTTTATCTGAGATGATAGATTAATTAAACCCATGTAACCTCACAATCTCATTATTGTAAATCTTTGCATAGTACTCTGCCGAATATGTAGCCTTGACCGCCAAAAAGCAAGAAGACATAGTCATTATCATCTATCATCTAGATTGAGTCATGCTGTCTGCAAGTACGCGGTAACCCTATGATGAAATCCATATTGATCTTTTTCCACTTCCAAGAAGGAATGTCGATCACTTGAGTCATACCTCCTGGATTCTGATGTTCTACCTTGACTTATTGCCAATTGGGGCACTTACTCAAAAAATCTGCTATATCCCTCTTCATGCCATTCCACCAAAAGATTTCCCGCAGATCGGGTTACATCTTAGTGGCACCTGCATGAATAGAATACCTATAGTTATGGTCTTCTACAAGGATATGATTTCTCATCTCACCCACATCTGGAACACACAATATACCCTTGTAGCGAAGTAGACCATATCCCCCTTGGAAGAAAACCTCCACTCTTTGATTATGGACTGCACCCTTAAGTTCAAGCAAGATTGGGTCACTGTCTTGCTTTTCCTTAACTTCCACTACCAAAGATGATTCTACCCCAATTCTGATTTGTTACACATTGTCTAATAATGCTCATAAGATGATTTCCCATGTGAGCAAGAATGTGAACATTTTTCTCTATGTCCTTCCTTTCTTCCTCAATATGGGCTACACTACCCATAGATAATCTACTAAGAGCATCTGCTACTACATTCGCCTTACCAAGATGGTAATGTACACTCATATAATAATCCTTATGGAACACAAGTCATCTCCTCTGGGAAAGATTTACCTCTTTCTGGGTGAACACATGCAGAATGCTGTTATGGTCAGTGAACAAATATACATGAACACTATACAAGTAGTGTTTCCATATCTTGAGTGCAAACACTACTGGTGCAAGCTCTAGGTCATGAGTTGGATAGTTCTTCTCATGCACCTTAAGCTATCTAGAAGCATAAGCTATAACCTTATCTCGCTACATCAACACACAACCTAGGTCAACTCAAGATGCATAACAATAGATCACATAGCCATCCGAACCCTATGGTACAGTCAAGACAAAAGCTGTAGTTAGTCTAGTTTTCAATTCTACCATGATTTTCATGCAATCATCTCACCATTGCAACTTGACCATCTGTGAGTCAACCTAGTCAGTGGTGAGGCTATGGATAAAAATCCTTCCACGAACCTTCTGTAATAACCCGCTAGACCTAAGAAACTTATGATATCTGTAGCAGAGGTTGGTTTGGGCCATTGTTTCATTGCTTCTATATTTTTAATCTACTCGGATCCCTTCGCTAGATACAATGTTACCAAGGAAAGTAACGGATTGCAACCAAAACTCATATTTGCCTAGCTTAGCGAATAACTGGTGATCCTTGAGAGTCTTAGAACAATTCTCAAATGACTCGCGTGTTCTTCCTCATTCCTACAGTAAATGATGATATCATCAATGAATATGATAACGAACAATTCCAAGTACTATTTGAACATTATTTTCATCAAATCCATGAAAGTTGCAGGAGCGTTGGTTAGTCCGAATGACATAACTACAAATTCATAATGACCATACCGAGTTCTGAAGGCTTTTTTCGTAATGTCACTATCTCTGAATCTAAGATTATGATAACCCGTTCTGAGGTCTATCTTTCAGAAATGACTGGCACCCTGAAGTTGGTCAAACAAGTCATCAATATTGGGTATGACATACTTATTCTTGATTGTGACCTTGTTTAATTGTCGATAGTCAATGAACATTCTGAGAGAACCATTTTTGTTCTTTATGAAAAACACTGGTGCATCCCATGGTGAAATACAAGGTCTGATGAAGCTCTTATCTAAAAGGTCTTTCAACTTCTCTTTCAATTCCTTAGGCTCCGCTAGAGATATTCTATAAGAAGGAATAGAAGTAGGTTGGGTATCTAGAAAGATATCAAGTACAAAGTTGATTTCCCTTTCGGGAGGGACTCCGAAAAGATCTTCTAGAAACACTTCAGGAAACTCACAAGCTAGTGGAACTGACTCAAGAGTTGGGGTTTCAAGGCTAGAATCCTTAACCCGAATTACATGATAGAGATAACCCTTAGATATCATCTTTCTGACCTTAATGTAAGAAATAAATCGACCCATAGGCGCTAAGCAACTACCCTTCAATTCTAAGATTGGTTCGTCTCAAAACTGAAAACGAACAATCCTAGTTCTACAATCGATAGAGGCATAACATATGTGTAACCAATCCATGCCTAGAATTACATCGAAGTCTTCTATTTCTAAATTTACTAGATCTGGTGAGGTGACTTTCGAAGAGACTGTGATAGAGAAATTTTTGTATACCCGTCTATCTAAAACTGGGTCACCGACACCGACTAGACTAGAGAATAAGAAGGGTTCTAAGAGAGTTTCTGGACTAACACTGAATTGGACTGCTATGTAAGGAGTTATTCTTAGTGATTTAGAATAGACCACGTAATAAAATAGAAGAGAATGTATAGGAATTTCCATATAAAGATTTAGAAGATCTTGTGTTGGTATATTCCTAAAAGGAGGAGTAGCCCGTGGATCTAACAATGCATAAATATCAAGGTCAAAGACTCATAAAGTACTAGTGACTACATCAGGAGAACCTTCCTGATCCTGGCGAGCCTGAAGAGCATACAACCTGTTCTGATGCTAACCGCCACCTGTACCAGATGAGTTACATTGCTGAGTAGGGTGAATTGCAGGCGCTGCTGTACCATATTAGTTACCCTCAACCTGTGACCAGACTGATTGCACCCAAAACATCCTTTTTTCCCATGAGAAACTCACGCAGATGGTTCTAACCAAACTTAGGGCATGCGGGGTAAGTCTAGGTGCCTGAAACACTTCCTTGAGACTTAGATCCTGGTGCTCTACCCTTCTGGTCGAAAATGTCCTTAGAGGATGAAACACTAGCTGATGATGGGGCTGGAGCTGAAAACATTTGCTTACTCTACGGGCGATGTCCACCATCCGATTTCTGCTGAGAATAGTCATAGTTCCCATTCCTAGCCTTCTTATTTTCCTTAGCATGTTCCCTAAGCTTATCACCCTCAACCTGCTGAACATGAGTCATAAGCCTGGAGATTTTCATATCCTTAAGTAACATAGCATTTCTGCATCAGTATTCACCAAATCCAACACTCCATAAAAGAACTTGTTCATCATAGCCCTGAAGTCAGCAACTATGTGAGGAGCATACCTGGAGAGTTGGTTGAAGTTTAGCCTATACTCTTGGACTGTCATGTTACCTTGCATTAAGTTCATGAATTCCAGAGCCTTTGCTTCTTTCAACTCTATTGGTAATAACCTGTCGAGAATAGTCTCACTAAAGCAATCCAAAGTGATAAGAGCTGAATTTGCACCCCTATTCTCCTTTCACTCTATGTACCTGATATGGGCAATATCCTTCAACTGGTATGATTCCAGCTCAACCCGATCATTCCCAGTGACTTGCATTACCTCAAATATCTTCTTGATCTCATCCAAGAAAGTTTGAGGATCCTCGTTACTCTTTCATCCTAGAACTTAGGCGGATTCATCCTAACATTGTCACGGACCCTTGTTGCTGCAAAGCCACCATTTCCATTCGTAGGAGCATGAACGCGGTTATTCTTGTTAGTCATACTCTAAGCCAACATTTGTATGGCATTCCTAAAATAAACATTGGAGACTTCTTGATATGGGACTAGAGACGGTGCGTTTGGAGTCCTGGCATTCGCATTCCTACTGTTAGCTCTATGAGGAGGCATGATCTAAAACGTATAACGTCAAGTTAGAATGAAATAAGATCATACCTTTCGCACTCTAAGAGTAAAAAGAAAGTGAAGTTTTCCTAAAACACTTTATAGACTCCCTCTAATTAGATGTGGTGCACTTCACACCCATGAAAAGGACTCTACTTAGTGCGGCTTTTCAGACATCATAGGACTCTTAAGCATAGTGCTCTGATACAATGTTTGTCACGCCTCAAGCAACGCTGAGACGCGGACATGGACATCAGAATCACAAGTGATCCCAACCTAACCCTGCTGGCATAATCATGAACATACTAAAGAATATAAACTGATGCGGAAGCTAAATCATAATTTAATCTTAATATATGGGAATACTCATGTTCTATAACTATGATATTTGAAAATAATGAGTTTAATAGAAAAGAAATATTAACTCAATATTAAGTTGAATCTAACTATGTCTAAAATAAGACTCTGACTGACTAGAAATAATGGGACAAGCCCAAGCTAAATCTAGAAAAAACTAAAACTAAAATACTAAATGTTGTAATGAAACTCATGAATATTTTCCTAGGAGAATGAGGACTCACCACCAAATCTGCTGAACTGGAGATCGGAAATTGATAAATGTGTGATCTGGATGCTGAGAGCCTGAACCCACATCATTATAAGCTGTAATGCATGTATACGTTAGTAGTTTAAAGGTATTGAGCATGCAGGATAGAGTTAAGCTGAATTAAAACATAACTGAACAAGTACTAAAGCAAGTATAATAATCTGAACATAATATAATGAATTTCTAAGATAATTGAATGCAATGACAAGTTTATAACTTGCTGAAACTAAATACTGATTATACTGATATATGGTCAATGCAGAGAGTCTGACTTAACTGTGGGAGCAACTAATAACCGATGATAAAACCACATGAGCTAAATGTGGAGTCTGATGTATATGCCCCATCGAGAGGACCCAATATACCCTACCAAAGGTATAAAGGCATGCTGGCATGATCACTAAAATGATTGCCCACAGAATGGACTTACAACTACTTGGCTAGTTAATATGGGACTAGTGGGTACGGTAAACCCTACTCCAACTCGGTATTATGTTACTCCTAATGAATTCTGTAAATTAACTGATTATGTATGAGTTTCTGTAAATATTGGATAGCTCAAAACTGATCATGCAAATTGAGAATGCAACATTTAATCTGATAATGATGCATTACAAACTGAAGCATGTATATCTGCATAATTGAAATATCTGACCTAGCATGTGTAAATCAAGAACTAAAGAAATACAAAGCAAGGCATCTGAAATTAATGCAATAATCTGAGTAATAACATTAAAATCTTATTTGGAACATATTTTTAATAAATTCATGAAGTTCTATCAATGTTCTATAACCCTAGGTATAATCATGATAAGAGAATCAAGAATCTTACTGAAAACTAGGGACCCAAAGGGTGAAAGGAACCCACTAGTGCAATCCCACATGCCTGGTGATGAAATCCACGGAAAATACTTAGGTTTTGGGGCTGGAACTACTGGAGCTTGTGGTGTTCCTAAACTAGAGTTCTTGAGCTTTTTCACCTCTCTTGCTTCTAATTTTCTAAGTTTTTCATTTAATGATTTGACTTTGATATATTTTAATTATGTTTATCTGCTTAAACTGACTAATATATGATGATTTAGGGTCAAAACGACTTATATTAGGATTTAAATGGAGTGGGAAAGGTCAAAAAGAACCCTGGGAATGTTTCTGTCATATCTACCTATGGCCAGGACAGACGGTCCGTAGGTGGATCCACGCCCTCTCGGTTGGGCCTGTTCGACAAGCCTTTACTAAAACGGGCATAAAATTTTACTCACAAGTTTGATTTTAGCAAGGTTGGTTGTTATAGAAAGAGAATTCGATCTATCTATGGGAAGGTCATGGGTTACTTAATTCATTTTGTGCTAAGAGTTATGACCAGCTGAAGTTGACCCAACTGCACTTCCCCCTTGACTCTCTGCTAATTCCACCCTGCGGTCAGACATACGGACCGTGGGATTATCTATGGACCATGCTGGTCATCCGTGGCTCTTGTAAGAGAGTGGTTGAAGGGGTTCTTGATCGACTGTCATGGACTACAGATCGTAGTATGCCCTACGAACCCTAAGTCCGTTCGTCGACCAACACTTAAGCAATTCTCCTAGGCTAAGACTTTTGGGAGTTCTTGATGCCATCGATGGTTGTGCAGGACGGTCCGTGGGTTACGCTACGGTCCATCGATGGTCACGTCTGTTGCACCTGCAGATTTTTCGAAAAAACTGATTTTTGATTTGTTTTGGCTACGAGGTGTTAAAGTTAGTGTCGTGCGATGATCCACCGACATTAATAGGAATCCATCCATGATGGAAAAAATAAAATGTGCCCTATCAAGAGACACATAGGTATTATACATTCAAGTAATCACCATATTCAAAGTGATGGACACCCAAGTTTTGTCTTTAGCTTTGAGTTTTTAGAAATCGATCAACTAGTTGTTCTCAATCCCTTTAGCCATATGAAGACCATGAAAATGTCTCACAAACCACTCTTGGCCCTCTTCCCTTGCCCTTATCGTGTGAATATAATTATTATCATCAGGAAGACCATATTAATTAATTATCCTCATTCAGTAAAATCAAACTTGGTTGGCCCGAACCGTAACTACCAAGTAAATACAGAAATTAGTTGTGACAATATTGGCATATAACTCTCGAACCACCGCATAGTTAACCTTGATAGACTCATCAACAGAACACATCTATCCACTGGCCTCTTATCGCCCATTAAAGTCCATCATGGTCATCCAATTGGTTGAATTTAGCAGTTACTAACCGCTCATGATCAAATATTTCATATCCCATGATATTATATTCCATTTGTGCCACACATTGGTTGACGTCGTCGTCCATGATTTTGCAAAAAAAATTCATATTCAAGATACAAACATTTCAAATGAATGAAAAGGAACAAAAATCAATGTATCTTCAAGAAGTTAGGCTAAAGAAATGAGTGAAAAAAAAGAATGAAGGTGAATTTACTAATTTTGACAGTTTTCACTACCAAGCACATGATTCGTCGCGATCACGGGAATAGCCATAGTTAGCCTCTCCTTTTCAAGTCATTGCGATTGTAGGTTTTGACATCACAATCATTAAATTTCAAAATGTAATACATCGTGATCGTGGGAGAGATATCATGATCGTGGAATGAGACTTCATTATGGCGCGATGAAACATCACAATCACGTAGAACACTTCCGCCCATAAAATATTTTTCCCTTCGGCATTGCATCATGCCAATTTAAATTCTCAGATTCACCGTTATTGAATTAACACCTATTAAACAACATTAAACTACCACACTTCTCTACATAATCAAGTTATCAACACCAATCATGATAAAAAAAATAAAAATAAAACTAATGGTGATAATAAACCCTTTTTCAAATAACTCACCAATTTCAAGTAAAGATGAAGAAAGGTGTAAGAAGGCATAACTTAAGTGAAGAAAAAAAGTAGAAGGGATTTCATAGCCCAGAATTGATTAGAGCAGTTGATTTACGGGAGAAGTTTTTGGACATTTTTTTGGAGTTTATGGGACACTAAAATGAATTTTAAAACAATTGCCTTTTTAGATCACGTGAGTCAACATGATATTGACACCTCTCCTAACAATCACGACAAAATGTTTTTTTACCTTTCATGAATGCTACACCGGTCACTTGGGATCGCGGTAAGATGCTCTCGCATTTGTGATGAATAACACGGTGTTAGACTCTCGAAAGTTATTTTCAGTTGGGGAGATGGAAGAGTAAACATGGAGATCCATCCAATATTCTAGGCTTACCTAAGCATCCAAAAATTTGTCAACTCTTATTTTAAAGGTGTTTCACCCCAAATGTGCATTCAAATAAATTTTATACATTCAAACATATTCTAAACAACACTACAAACTTAGAAATTACGATTGTTAGTTAAAAAATTAAATCTAAACTACAAATCACAAATGAGAAATTAGACTAATTTGGACATCGATCTGTTGCCTCCGATCAAACGCACAATTTTAACACCGCGACACGACTTTATATTTATAAAACTTTATGTTTCCACTTTCTGGAAATGAACATCCTACCCAACATTGTCATCATACCTCATTTAAGATTCTTGGTTAGGGTTGAGAGAGTCACTAGACCACCTCAGTATTGTTTTTCATTATTGTTGGCCCTCAATCAACTAACACTACTGATTCCTTATGAACTAAAGTTGCCATAAATGATATTTTTTGTTCTTTTATGCAACTTTAGTATCATCAAACTTTGTACAACTTCTTCAATTGTTATTTGTTTTATTTGTTGCAAAGGCCCGAGATATCCTCAATGTCCGCCACCATTTCTTTTGTTGTTTCCGCATTCGCTTCAAAGTAGAGATCTTAAACATGAGTGGTACCATATCATAGCACCTATCTAGGTGCAAGGGATGAGACTCATCTTCTCTACTTTTGAATATTGGATAAGGAATAATATCTACCTCATATCTTTTTCCCGCCATGGTCCTAAGAATTGAGTGTTCAAACTTGAAATTGACCGCCTCATGCCACTGAGTGAAGTAAATTTTGAGAGTTTTTTCCTTTTCTTAAGAAAATTGGAGTAGTTCCTTTTCGTTCAAATTTATCTTACTTCTACGACCTTAAACAAATAATTGTCTTATCAGATTTCACTCACGCAAGGAAATGGATCGATCAGTATAGGTCATACCACTCTCAAACATATGGTCATAAAAACCTATAAAGACAACTATTCACAATCTAGAGAGAAATAAGTTAACTAGAAAGCCCTAAGTCAATTCAATACGTCAAATTGCTTCTCGTTAATGGCGCCCATTTTCTATAACACTCAAATTACCATAAAAAAAAGTTCTAAGAGTAAACAGTTGTCACCAATAAAAATACCCAACTAAGAGTTAGGGTCAAATCACAAAAGGAACAATTTGTTCGCAACGGAGAAAACAAAGGATAAATAAATAATGGCTGAATCTGAAAATCCAGTCTAGAAGGCTATCAAATAGAATTCCATTTTGCTAAGAAAATCAACGATTTGGGCAAAATATCAAGCGAGGGATAATTCGAACTGAACACTCAATAAAAATTTCATTCTCATCTCAACGCATGCAAATCAATGAAAGGTTGACTAGATCATTATAAATTAACACTTGTCTTCTTTATGTCTTAAAGTGCTTTCTAACGAAATCTCATTCTGGTTCAACTATTTTTAACAACAACCAATCCAATACATTAATTTGAATCCCTATTTCATGCATTCGACAAAGTAAATCTAAATTATTCAATTTTCTAGACTTTATGAATCAAAGTCAAATGTGGCTATTAATCAAATTCTCCACTTTAGGAATTCTAATTCGTGAAATCCACAATACCGGAATCTAGAGTTCAAGAACGCACTCTCAAATCATAGATTAAATCATAAAAATTACATTAACCCTAATCATGAAAGTATGCTATAATAAAGCATTACAGTGAGCCATCGAATCCAAATGAGTTGTCTAGTTCTAGCACAACACCTCAATCTTCATTTGACAATTTCACCCATATTTCTAGAAATTTTAAAAAATAAAGTAAAAAGAAATAAGAGATCTTATTTATAAGAACAGAATCATCAATCCCAAATTCAAATTGTGAGGCAACTTGTAAATCTCAACCCTAATTGAAATCTACAAGTACTTTTCTAATCTAAGCTAACAAGATGGAACACTCTCAGTAGATTTTTGTGTACATGATTGATACATAATGGATAGTTGAACAATGGATGTTGGTAAGTGTGCCATGGGATTTTAGGATCAATTTGGTGAAAATCCAAATCTTCCTAGGTTCTAGGTGTCGACCTTCGTGGTCGCGATTACTAACTCACGCAGTCGCGAGGAGTAGTGTCGCTAGGACATGGTGTCACGACCTTTAACAACACAATCGCGATATTTGAATTTTTTTGGCCTCGCAATAACGACCTTTATTTCACATGGTTTTGAAGGGCAAACTTCTGGCAGTTCCAAATTCTTGCTCCAATTCTACTTAATTTCTTCAACCATATTCTTAATCAAATCTTCATTTTATTTCGCTACAAATATGAAGAAAACCATATTAAAATCACAAATTCTAAACTATAAAAAGTAAGAGTAACTATTAAAAGAAACCTAAATAAGTGAATATCCACAACTCATCACTCACACCCTTTTTTTTAACATTTATGGATTTATGAATCCTGTTCATCCTGATCCTCCTATCACATTAGTGTCGGAGACTTGATTTTAAGAGTTTGTGAGGTACTTCCTAGTCATTGGAGAAGGCTTCACTTACTCTTGACTAAGTCTTTCTACTATTCTAGATCTGTAGATATTCAGACTTATTCATTTATAAAAATTTGTATATTAACCTAGGGCCGATCAATAAGATCGGGGGTGTAAAGCCAATTCTTAAAGATAAGCTCTAATATATTGAGATTTATTTTCTTTCTTTCATCTGTTGAATACTTATTGTTGACTTCACTTGCCAATAAGTTTAATAATTCGCTTTGTACTATGTCCAAGGTAATGGCTATGAATTTTTTCATGCTTATACTTCAAATATGTTCTTGTATAGCTTGATAATATTTATTAATAATTTCAATTAGGCTTTAAAAATTACTGTTGCTTTCTTTATGGATCTTTCCATTTGTTCCCCTAAATGCTAAATTATTTTTCGAGAGAGTTTCGATCGCGTCAATAATTCTTGACAATACATTGTTCCATTGCACTTCATCTCTATCAATTTGTTCCTGCAAAACTTTATCGATTGTTCTTAATGCAATCTAATTTATGAATCAATAGAAGAGCTCATTTTATTGATAATAGGTTGACTCTTTACTTTATGGACTGTGAGATTAACACTAAGATTTCTCCACTCTTTACTACCTTTACTAGCTAGTTTAATATTAAAAATAGTGGAAGTTGTGTTAAATAATTTAGTGGAAGGTATGAAATAAATCCGAACTTTGACCTAAATTAATGTTATGATACAAAATTTAATAAATTTTTATAATAATTTAAAAAACTACATAAACTTCAGTATCTGAACAATACAAAGTTTTCAAGAAAAACTATAAAGCCTCTAACACATTTTTATTTTGAAAAACATAATTGTGTCACGCCCGAGCTACCTCCGAGATTCAAACACGAGACCTAGGACTACAAGTGAACCCAAGCTAACCATGATGGCATGATCATGAGCAGAGTAGAAAAAATAAACTGGTGTGGAAGCTTAATCATTATTAAAATTAAAATATGGGGAATACCCTATATATGAAAACTAATGAGACTATTATAGAAAAGATATTAACTCAATACTAAGATGAAAATATGTCTGAAAATAGCCTCTAACTGACAAGAAATGTGGGGACAGGCCCTAGCTAATTCTAGCAAAACTAAAGCTAAACGACTAAAACTACTTCAATGAAACTCATGAATGTTGTTCTTTGAGAATGAGGACACACCACTGATTCTGCTGAACTCAAGATCGAGAATCGATCCAAGTATTATCTGGATTCTAAGAACCTTAAATGATAACACGAGAAGATGTAGCACATCTATGTATCAGTACTTGAAAGGTACATTTAAGATAGAGTATAGCTTAAATAATACATAACTGAACAAATCAATAAAGTAATGATACAATTTGAACATGATATAGATTCTGAATGTATTGACGAATTAATTACTTGCTAAAATTGAATATTGGATATACATATAAATGGTCAATGTAATGGAATCTGATGAAACTGTTGGAGCTATTCATAACCTATAATAAAATCACATGATCTAAATATAGGGGTTGATGTATACACTCATCAACAGAACCTCATATACCCTGCCAGAGGTATAAAGGAATGTTGGCATGATCACTAAACCGATGCCCAAAGAGGTGACTTACAACCTACTTGGCTACTTGTTCTGGGATTATTTGGGTATGTTGAACCCTACTCCTACATGGAACTATGCTACTCCCAATGAATTAAGTATTAACTGATTATGACTGAGTTTCTGTAATCACTTAAATGTCTGACCTACCATATCTAATTCAAGAACTAAAGATATATATAGCTAGGGATCTGAAATTCATGCAATAAACTGAATATTAATGTAATAATTTAATTTGGATCATTCTTATATCTAAAAACCAATTATTCTAAAATTTAAGAAACATGAAGTCTAGTCATGATATGATTATCATGAAACTGACTGAAAACTAAGGATCTAATGAGTGAAAGGAACCCACTAGTAAAAAAACACATACCTGGTGATGAATTCCATGGATAAATCTTTAGATTACAGAATGGAACTGATGGAACTTTGGTGCGTTCTTAAACTACAGTTTTGACCTTTTTCTCCTGTATTTCTTATATTTTTCTATGTTTTTGATTAATGATTTGTCTTACGTAACTTTTAGTATGTTTCTTGGTTTGAAATGACAGAAATTTCATTATTTAGAGCTTAAGCAACGTATCTTAGGGGTTAAACGAACTAGGAAAAGATCAAAAGACCCTTGAAATAACTATTGTCGGAGAAATCGAAGGATTGGAGTGACGGGTTTTCGTTCAATCAAAGATCCATTGTTGGGTACGTCGTTAGAATATGCTTGACATGCCTACAATAAAATGGTCATAACCTTTTACTGGGATGTTGGATTTTAGCAAACTAGCGGCGTTGGAAATAGGATTCAATGGTCTATCATATTATGGGTCATAAGAGAACTAATTCATTTTTTCCTAAGAGTTATGACCAAATTGAAGTTGACCCAATTAGCAATTTCCCCCAAACTAACGGCTAACCATCAGCTTCTATCATACTTAAGGATTGTAAATGTAACGACAATTTGTGTTGGTCGTCTGTAGTCCTTGTAAGACTCTAGATAACTGAATCCTTAATCCACGGAGATAGACCACGGACTGTAGGTCTGTCCGTGGGTCGAGACATATGAACTGTATTCTGTCTTACGGACGTAGGTTTAATTTTCTGAGCTAAGTTTTAGAATGGGATATAGTAGCTAATAACATACCCATAGTACAGGCCGTAGATCAGACTACAATCCATAGATGGTGACCGTGAATTGCACCTGCAATTTAGAAAAGCTTATGTTTGGTCTATTTTTGATACAGGATTTTAGATTATCTCCTCCTTGGGAACATTAATCCTTAAATGATGGATAAACTAGAAAAAATAGAGGGAAAGAGATTCGATCCTACCCCTAAACAACGAGAACTGAGTTTTGGATAAAATTGAGTTCGCTAAACATGCAATTATGCTTTTAAGGAAAGTATAATTTAAGGGAACATGATTTTAAGGCTAAATTCGCATGATTATAAGGCTAAATTCGCACATGAATGACTGAAAAACTTTAGAGGAACTATTACCTTAAGTTTGAGTGGAATCAGGATAAAATAGGTGATGATACTTGGCTTTCATGACTGCTTCTATTTCCCAAGTAGCTCCCTCTATAGACTGACTACTCCACGAAACAATGACTAAAGCTACTTCTTTGTTCCTTAACCTTCTAACCTAACGATCAATAATCTTAATTGATACAACCTCATAAGAAAGGCTATCTTTCAAAGCCATACTATGTAATGTCACTACGGATGCTGGATCACCTACACACTTCTTCAATAGTGAAATGTGAAAAACTAGATGGACTTCTGCTAATTTTCTTGGAAACTCTAACTCATATGAAACTTTACCAACCCTTTTAAATATCATTTAAGACCCTAGATATCTAGAATTGAGCTTCCCTTTCTTACCAAATCTCATTTCCCCTTTCATAGGTGATACTATTAAAAAAACCAATAATCACCATGGAACTCTAGTTCCCTTTTTTTCGTACATCTACATATGATTTCTGACGACTTTGTATTTTCTTATGTCTATCTGTAATGAGTTGTACTTTCTCCATAGCATAAAGGACAAAATTTAATCCTATCAAAGTTGCTTCACCTACTTAAACCTTACCAAAGAGAGATCTACATCTACACCCATATAGGGCCTCATAAGGGGCCATTTGAATGCTGGAATTGTAGTTGTTGTTGTAGCCAAACTCAATAAGAGAAAGGTAAGCATCCCAAAAAACCCTAAAACATGAGTACCAAGACCCTTCTAAAATGACTTCCAGATATGAAAGGTAAAATGAGGAACTCTATCAGCGGTGATAGACAAATAAACCCCACGCAACCTGATAATTTCGTAAATGTAAATCTCTGAAAAGTGTTCTGCCGAATCCGTAGTCCTGATTATCAAAAGGCGAGAAGTCCTAATCATCCTATCAACTATAACCCAAATAGAGTTATGTTATTTACGAGTACGAGGTTACCGTATGATTAAATCCATATAGATCACTTCCCACGTACAAGTAGGAATGCCGATCTCTTGAGTCATATCCCGTGGTTTTTGATGTTCTACATTGACTTGCTGGCTATTGAACCACTTACTCACAAAATCTGCTGTATATCTCTTTTTCCCATTTCAACAATAGACTTCTCGCTAATCGCTCTACATCTTATTTGCACATAGATGAATAGATTATCTGGAGTTATGGGCTTCTCAAATAATATGTTTTCTTAACTCTCCCACATTAGGAATACACAATATACTCTAGTAGCAAAGTACGACATCTCCTCCTTGGAAAAAAACCGCCACTCTTTGGTTATGGACTACACCCTTAAGTTCAAGCAAGATTTGATCACTGTCTTGCTTTTCCCTAACCTCAACTACCAAAGAAGATTCTACCCCATTCAGAATTGTTACACAACTGTCTTATGTGCTAATTAGGTGAACTCCCAAGAAAGAAAGCATGTGAACATCCTTCTCCAGTTCTTCCTTTCTTCCTCAATATAGGCTACACTACCAATAGATAATCTTCTAAGAGCATCTATTACTACATTGGCCTTACAAGGATGATAATACACACTCATATCATAATCCTTAAGGAACTCAAGCCATCTCCTCTAGCGAAGATTCAACTCTTTCTGGGTAAATACGTATTGAAGGCTTCTATTGTCACTTAACACATCTACATAAACACCATACAAGTAGTGGTTCTAGATCTTGAGTGCAAACACCACTGCTGAAGGGTCAAGGTCATGAGTTTGATAGTTCTTATAGTGCGCCTTAAGCTATCTAGAAGCATAAGTTATAACATTATCTCGCTGCATCAACTCACAACCTAGGCCAACCCTGTATGCATCACAATAGATCACATAACCATCTTAATCCTCTAGTAGACTCAAGACATGAGGTGCAGTCAATCTAGTTTTCAATTCTGCCATCCTTTTCTCGCAATTATCTAATCATTGGAACTTTACCATATTCTGAGTCAACCTAGTCAATGGTGATGCAATTGATAAAAACTCTTCCACGAACCTTCTATAATAACCTGCTAGGCCTAAGAAACTTTTGATATTTGTAGCAAAGGTAGCTTTCGACCATTTTTTGATGCTTCTATCTTTTAAGAATCCATTGGGATCCCCTCATTAGATACAATGTGATGAAGGAGAGAAATAGATTGCAACAAAAACTCATATATCCTAACATTAGAGAACTCATGCGGTTCATCCTAACAAAGTCACACACCCTAGTATATACTCATGAAACAAAGAGGTATTCATGGCTGAAACGAACAGAACCGTAAGAACTATAAATGGTAAAGGGTTAATTGTGTAACATATGGTTGTCTAGGTATACACCAAAGGTAAAAGTTTCAAATCTATCACATCTACCGATTGACCATGTATATGTGACATATGTTCATTATGGAATGTTTAAGTGGAAACCTACTTATCCTGATACAATTAATTCTTGCTTGTAAAGTACACATACTTGTCTATTTCTATTTCTTGGAGTCATTCCCCATTCATGCAGGGGATTGTAGGGTTTTAAAAGACGTCAATGGAGAATGAAGATTTGCGACTTTTATGAGGAGTTGCGACTTTTATGAAAAGTGACAAACTTTTCAAAAGATTTTGATTTTCCAAAGGTTTGTGACCATTCTGGTAAAGGCACATTAAGAACCTTTTTGCACTACCTTTTGTTTTCTATAAATTGTGGGATTTCCTCTCATTTTATAGTTAGAATTTTATCTGGACATCTTCTTCTACTACCAAATCTAGTATTCTAAATGTATTTTACTACCGCTGAATGGCTTGTCACTCCAACATTTTAGGTCAGTGGTGATTGAGATCATTTTATCCTGGGAGGACATATTCCAAATCAAACCTTGGATACTAGAGGGGAATAATTCCCTTAAGGGAATAATTTTCTTAAGGGGACACTATGCATTCAGTAGGCTTGATCGATCTTCTTTTTTTTCCATATTATTGTATGTGCTAAAGATTTCAGATTTGTTAATTTATTTATGTTCTTCTGTCCTTCAATGGTTCATTAAACATAGGTAATTTTGTTTTTCTTCAATGTTAGTTGGAATAAGTAAGGTTCGTCCAACATAGATTGAAAACAATTGTTATTTATAAAAAATATTTCGTATATATTTTCTAATCTATTTTTTATTCTAGTTTCTTTACTACTTTTAATTTTCTAGTTCTGGAAATTTTATTAAACTTTGTTGTATATTACAAAGTTCATCAAAGTTTTGTTTTAAGTATCTTACCAATACAAGATAAACAACACGTATATGAAATTACTGTTAATTATATACATATTTTTAGAGATGAGAAAATAGATTGACTTAGTCAATGTAGTTTACCAATACCCAATCAATAGACAAAGACAAAAATTAAAATAAAGACTTGAAAATTATTTTTTATCGTGTTATCAATGAAAGTATATCAAATAAACAACAAAAGTGTTAAACCAACAAAATTAGTAATCTAGTGGTAGAATTGTGCCCAATTCACAATTCTTGTTATGCATAGTATTTTCCAATGATGCATTTTATAATTGAGTAATTTAAGTAAAATGATGCATTGAACTAATTCGTTTTCAAAAAAACTACTGAATTTGTTAGTTTTAATATTTTCACTTGTCCATTGACTAATGGACTTTGTCTATATCTTTAGAAGCACTTGTATTATTCTTTTTGTAAGTTGTCACTTGTAATTATGAACAATTATATAAAAATATTTTTTATTTACTTATGAATTTTTTTATAACAAATAGTTGAATTATTCACTACAAATTTTAAGTCGTCGTTATTTAACACCTCAAATTTTTTTTGTCAATTTCTTTGTTGTCAGTGGATCACAGATAGATTAAACACAATAAAATATTTGTCATCAATTATTTATATTATTAGTGACAAAATAAAATCCATAATTAAATGTAAATTTTCATAGCTAAAATTAATAATATTTAACTAAGAACTCTAATTTGTCGATATTGTAAAACATATATTTTCAGGTAATTTGTTTTTTGTTTCAAAAATTTAATAAATGATAAGACAAAAAATATATTTTCACGAATTAGATACATTAATAGTGACGCAATAATGTGTCACCGATAACTTTAAATTCGTTACTAATACTTAACAAATGAGGCTAATTAATTTTTTAATGGAAAACTATAGTGGGCAAAACATTGTTTATATTTCGTTACAAAAGGTATATGTCTCATACATTTAAGCACGTAAAGTAAATTTTTTTATTAAAAGTAAATATCTAGTGATGAAGTTGATGTTATAGTTTGTTATGAATTACATACACTATTAGTGATGAAATAATGTGTCACCGATAACTTTAAATTTTTTTGACTAACACTACTTAACAAAATGACACCAATTAATTTTTTGGGGAGAAACTGTAGTGGACAAAACATTGCTACGAATTTTTATGTTTCGTTACTAATATAATGTGTCTCATATATTTATGCACGAAGGTAAATTTTGTCACTAAAAGAGAATACTTAGTTATGAATTTACTGTCGTAGCTAATAATTTCATAGTTATATATCATATTTGTTGTACTGCGTGAGGGGGAGACACCAACATAAGTCCTTATAAACAAGCTCACTATAATAAATAAATGATTAAGTGGCAATTATATAATTTGTCCTATATTGTTTTTAATGGAAAAACATAATAAATATGAGTATTAATAACCAATACTCTACAAAATGTCATTAAGTGTTTAAGTGATATTTGATGCAATGACATTAACTCAATTACAACTAAATGTCTCCTTCTGTAGTTCATATGATTGAAGTGTTACTGTCACAAACTATATATGACTTATGACCAAGGGCGGAGCTAAAACCAATGAAGGGTCGTATGCTGACCGTCCTTCGCCGAGTAATTACACTATATACAGAGGTCAAATTTTGAAATGAAGGGATGATTAATTAATCTTGAAAAGACTTAACATAAACTACTCTATGGCATAATGCTAAATCTGGTTCATTTACACCATTGGTGTACAGGTTCAAATCCCATGGAGATCAGTTTCTTATTAATTAATGTTAAAAATTTATTAATATAGAGTAATATATATGAATAAATTATTTGAATTTTGAATATTTAGAAATCATTTATTCCTATTTTTTTTATGCAGGATATAATACACTTAAAATGGTTAAAACAATAAAGCCAACGTTTTATATTCAAAAATTGTGCTTATAAACGTTAACAACTATAAATCCAAACCTGAAATCAATACATGTATTTTATCTTCTTCTTATTAGATTTTCTACTGGTGTGATTTATGTTTGGTAAAACTAGACACATTTGTTCTATCAATATTTTATTTTAAAAATAGTAATCATATATTTTTATCATATAAAATCAATGCAGCAAAATTTAAAAAAAAACTCTATTGTTTATATTTGATATTGACAAAATTTGATATCATTCATGGTAAGATCACTAGGTTAAATAAATAACATTCAGCTCACTTATTTTTTAAAAAATCTTGAACATATTTGATGAAATTTTTGGCTCCTACATTGCTTATGAGTATGTGAAGCGATTGTGGAGAAACACTAAACAAAGGATGATAAGATTACAAATTAAAAAAATATTGAAGGTCCAAATAAAACATTATTTTATGTTGCATGCTACAGGAATACATCATATAAAAGTTTGAACATGCCTACCAAAACCCCAACCCCAACCGCAATGAAATCCTTCTAACTTCCTATCTAATATAGCCTCACCTGATTATCTGGCCTTGTTCTCCATTTAACTATAGATGGAGTGTGTCAAGAAGGAAGAGTCCGGGGAGGAGGGTACTAGGTAGCCTTAAACCGACTGACCTATTTTACTTGTTCTTTGAGTCTTCTATGAGTATATTCAAAACCAATAATTCTTTTTTAATTTACATACCTCGTGATGATAAAATTTTTCTTCACGGACTATTTTGTCATGACGGCTACGAAAAACCTATTACATCTCTCTTCAATAATTGAGTGTTTCCTAATGTTTATTGATGTTATTGATTGGTTTGCCAAATTCATAATTCCAAATTAGCATCTTTTAATTAATAGTATTACTTCTCTCTTCATTAATTGAGTGTTTTCTAGTGTTTATTGATGTTATTTATTGGTTTGTCAAATTCATAATTCAAAACTAGCATCATTGGATTAATGTTACAAACCAAATTAAGACTTGTATATTTTCTCTATTCTAAAATAATACTATTAAGAAATGACATTGCAGAGACTTGATTACTAAGAGTAATATTGTTTTCCTATATAATGTTTCTTCAAAAGAATGCAAAGGATTTACCAAGATTACAAATTTAGATATATAATAGCCTAAATAAAAAAGAATGGTCATCTACGAGATTGTAAATATAATCATGTCGCGCTTATTCTCTCCAACAAGCCCGATTATTTTGGTGGTACCACCATAGGATGAGTCGAAAAGTAATGATCATGAAGACAGAGCAAGGAGAGATAAAAAAGTAGTAAAAAATATTATGAATAAAGGTAAAAGGCATTTAGTTGTGGCATCTCTATTAATTAAAATGAACTTCACAACTGGTTGACACTGCCAGGTGGTTTTGGAAACTATATTAATAGCCATAATAAAGGGATGGTGATTCTGGTAAGGAGAACAATTCCGTGTATTTGTTGTTTCTGATGCCATTGCCTTTACATGCTCCTATGGTGCTGTATTTTCCTATTTTGCCAAGGCAGCAAATGCAATATCAGCTGTCCCAGAGTTAACAATTATTATCCAGCATTTATAATATGGCAATTGCATTACAAATTTAAACAATGGCAGCCAGTTTAGTTGCATAACATTTAGTTTGTCTCAACGTTATTCTCTGTTTCATTGGCTGCACCTCTTTCATTATTTTCTGCTTGTCTATGCTTCTTCTTCACGTAAAAAGTCCCACATGAAACCTCAATAGAGCTAGCAATGTATTCGATATTCTTCCGATAAATTTGTATCTAAATATGCAACAATGTTTTATTACAAACTTTTGCTATTTTAGGGTATTCATTAATTTTTCCCCTCTCCTAAGCAAAGACGGAGCCACCATATACAATGGGGTGATAATTGACACCCCTACATTAATAGCGAAGCCTCTGCTGAGCCTTCCTTTTTAGTATAGAATAGAATATAAATTATTTAAATAAGTCTCAGGTTTCAGCCGTTTCGCATGGTGTGGCCAGCTAGCTTAAATTTATAGAAGTTGTTGGCTTGCATATGGAGGCCAAATATAAATACTTCTATTACAATTACATTGACATTGAGAGTCCCTTCATAAACCCATATGAGTTTTTTTTCGTACAATGTATTTGTTTGTTATTTGTCACGACCCAAAACCGAGCCGCGACTGGCACCCACATTTACCCTCCTATGTGAGCGAACCAACCAATCTAAACCTTAACATTTCAATTTAATATCAACATAAAGCAATGCGGAAGACTTAAACTCATTAATAAAAGACAATTCAATAACTTCTAAAATTCAACATCTATTATTTCCCCAAAATCTGGAAGTCATCACCACAAGAACATCTATGATCAAATTAC